>NW_005871432.1:807024-862766 GCF_000147115.1 Myotis lucifugus | reverse complement strand
TTTTAACCCCCCCCCCCCCCCCCGCTCACGCATGTGCTGAGCCCATTTTTTCCCCCTCCCGCCACCACCCCCCCCCCCCCGGCCCCCCGAGTATCTCACACCTTGGCCTTGACACTGCCCGGCCCGGCGAATCAGGAGAAAGGATGAACGGTAAGATTCCCAGGCTTCTGCCCAGAGGAGAGAACAGGCAGTGCCTGCCCCTCCCTCTGAGACGGGCTACCTCCCGCTGACCACTAGGTGGGACCGCAGCTCACCAGATGCCGAGTGAACACGCACATGGGATTCTCCAAGCAGCCGTTCTGCAAGGGCCGAGCTCAGGAAGCTGCTGGAGTTCTGTGGGTGTGTTTAATGGCTGTGGTTGGGGGAAATATGCAACTAGCATTGGTGTCCGGAGCAAACTCCAGCTTTTCCTCGTGTCCCCTCATGCCCATCCTCCATCACTGCACCGTCACCACGGAAGAAGCCCAGGCGGAGACTTTAGGGGCTCACCCCACCCCACAGTGAGCAGCAGGCAAAGGGGGTGGCTCAGCAGAAGAAAGACCCTGGCCAAGTCCCAGGGGGAGGAATGGGTCCTGGAGGTGAAGCCCAAGGTCACCAGTCAGTCATCTGCGTCAGGGGTCCCAGGGGTGTGGAGTTTGAGGACCAGAGCTTGAGAAGTGGGTGGGTGAGGGGTCTGGGAGAGCCTAGAACACACCCCACGTTCAGTATAAACATGATGGAGTTCCCCTCTCAATAAGCATTGGAGGAATCCAAGATACTGTAAATGTGAAGTTTGCATCTTAAAATACCTGCAAATGTGTGAAATAGCTATGATTTGCTCTTACAGATCAGGGAAGCCATCCTCAGCTCACCGCAGATCCCGTCAAACACCCGCCCACCCAGGTTCTGACACGGAACCGCAGTCGGCAGGGCGGGGGCCGCCTCCACGCCCACTGAGGATCCCCATCAGATCATGGGGGGTTGTCGGCATGTTTGCGACTCAGTCAGAAAAGATTTGAGAGCAATTTCTACAGAGAGAACAAAAAGACATTCCTCCGGATGAGAAAGGTCTTAGATGGGAAAATTCTCAGGCAAAAATATCTGAGAACAAAACAATAACAACAGAATTCACAGGGCCTGGGCTAAACTGATCGAAGGACATTTAGGAACTCAGTCTTAACTGATGAGCAAGTTATTCAGGCACATGGAAGTCTGAGCGGTCGTGTGAATTTACAAACCCCACTCATTCACTCGGGGGATCTTCACGGGGACCTGTGTGGAATCAGGCACGGTGCTGGTCAGTTTCTGTGCTCAGCGCATCTACAGACATAGAAGTTGAACGGTCCAAAACCCCTTATCCAAACTCCCGGGAAGCTTTGCGACTCAGAATGTTCCAATTTCCCAAAGAGAAGAAGGTGCACAGACCTGACGCTGCAGAGCAGGCCCGATGAAGTCCACAGCAGCGCCTGCAGCCAAGCACACAGGCCAACAGAGACCAGACAGAGCCTCGGTTCAGGCCAAGGGTTTGCTGCCAAACGAGTTTGCTGCTTTCTGGTCTTAGAGCTTCCTGGGCTGTAGGACTGTGGGTAAGGGGTGGTGAACTGTGGGCACAAGCTCCATTTCCAGAGAGACTCGGGACTCCTGGGAAGAGAGAACACATGTGGCTCAGCAGAGAGCTGGGATCACAGGACGTCAACTGCTCAGACTCTCAGCCCAGGGTACACATGACATTCACATCCTACATGTGTGACTGACCGAGGGAAAGACACGTCTGTGACGTGTGATCGCCGAGCCTTTTCAGAAGCAAGGAGCACTCGGAGCTTGGATTTGCTGAGAACCCAAGTTGGGGAGGACGGGGTGGCCAGATCAGGATCTGCTCAGGAAAGAGGCAGACAGAGAGCAGAGAGGAGGATTCTGGGAGGGGACCTGAAGTGGGACCAGATACTAGTTTTTGTGCCATTTAGTTTTGCAATTTGTAATTTCTTGTCTCCTCACAAAACCATCCCACACTCTCGATATCTCACAGTATGTTCCAAAGTTGGATTTAACTCAATGATGCATGAAGCTGCTGAGACCAAGCCAGTGGCCCACCACCTGTATCCGTGTCAGTGCGTGAACCTACAACACTGTTTGACATCCAGGACAGCAGCCCTGGCTCAGGCGTGCTTTGTCAATATACTTTGGAACAGGAAGGCATGGTGTTGTTTTCCAACGGAAGGAATCTAAATGAGCTTCCCAACAATATACAAAGGAACCACCAAATAACATTCAGAACAGGATACTGACATGCTCCAAAGAAGCCCTTCCAACGAACAGGGAGCAGGTCAAATGAAGGGAGAAATAAAGAAGCAGAAGGTGCCAATGGAAGCGATTCGAGAAGCCACCAGGAGGTGGGTCCTGAGTGCTGGTGCTGCACAAGTGTGAGCAAGGTGCTTTGGAGGAAGGAGGAGAAAGGTGGGACCCAGGTAAGGGACTCACATTAGAAGGCAAAGAGGAGTCCGAGTGGCTCAGAGAGGAGAGCCATAAATTGCAGAGGACCTAGGAAGGTTTTGTGTTTTTCACGGAAAGAAACCCTTTGCAACTCTTCCATAAGTAGGACAAAATAGAGATGATTCTTCCTGCTCTTCTCCTGAAATTGTTATTAAAACTAATTTGCTGGTTTTCTCCCTCTGGTTGGAAATTGCTCGAGTTTGGCAAACCAATAGATGAGAAGGAGCTTCATAAGACCGCCTGGTCTTTGAAGCCTGGGTTCTTGCAAGAATATTGGATTGTGGGGATTCAGGGGGGTGGGGTCCTTAAAACCAGAGAGACCCACTCGGAAGGATAGGCCAGGCGGGGCAGCCTGGGAAATTCTGAGTTCTAGATGCACAGGACACCACCAGTGAGTCCCAGTGTGGCTGGGAATGTCAGAGCCAAGCACAGAAAGGACCCTGGGACAGCACACACGGGTTTCAGAGCCCAGGAATACGCCTCGTTCTTCTGTGCTGAGTGCCTTTGCAGCCGCTGCTCCACTTGCCTGAAATACTTTCCCCTCCTCCACATCTACCAAGTCTGCTTTGGCTAAAAGACCCTCTCAAGGGCCCCCATAGAGCAGTGCTGGAGCCCCGAAGGCCAAGTAAATAGCTTTGGCCCCTAGCATGTTCCTGTGCTCACTGGGGCTAAGAGGAAAGACTGGACTGGGGAAGAATTCTGGGATCTGTTCCTGCAGATCTCAGTCGGTGCTCACACTGTGCTGGGAGCTGCAAAGAGCTGGAAGAGGGGAAGAGGGAGGAAGGGGTCTATTCAGGCGGGGCTGGCGGGATCCTGAGCAGGCTGCCCTGAGAACTCACTCGGGAGCTACAACTCGGACTTCTCAGACGCGGGAACGAGGCCAGCAGCAGCCTGCCACCTTCTGCCAGGAAAGAAATGTCTGCAACTGTGAGTCACTGTCCAGTTTCACTGCAGGTCGGCCTTCGGGAGCCCGGCGTTGGGAGGGGTCGAGTGGGAGGCGGGTGGTCCTGAGGCCCGATCTCTGTCCCCAGGGGAACCAGAGTAAAAAGCCAGTTGGGGCTGGGCTCGGACCGGCGGGCGGGGGAGGAGGAACTCTGCTCGCATCTTCCTGGAAAGGTGCCCCCAGGGCGGCGAAAGCGCATGCTCGCTGGGCATCCTCGGGACGTCCCTTCCCCGCACGGTGCCGAGGACCACAAGCCGTGGCGCGCTCCGCGCCTGGGTCCCCGGCGCCAGGATGCCGCAGGCGGCCCACTCAAGGGCGCGTGAGGACAGTCTCCGCTCGCAGCACCGCCTCGGGGCGCGGTCCCGGAGCGCCTGGCCAATGGGGGCCGCGGACGCTTGGTCACGTGGCCGCCGCCGAAAACAGGCTCTTCCGCTCTCCGCCTTGGAGCTCCTCCCAGCGCGGCTCCAGGCCGCCGGCTCCGCCCCGCGAGGGTCTTCTCGCGAGAGCAGCCCAATCAGCGGCTCTTCTTCCGTAGGACACGTAGGACGGTGTCCTGCAAAGAGGCTGTGAAGTGCGGTAGCGCCAGCCTGGAGTGCGGGAGGCGCCCGCGGAGCGAGGGCTCGGCGCCCCGCAGCCCGCTCGCCACCTCCCCGCCGGGACAGCCGCCTGTTTCGTCGTGTCGCATCCAGTCCGCCCTGGGGCCCCAGACGCTGGACGGGCGCTTGCCCGGCTGGGATGACGGGCGGCAGTGGGGGCTCCTTTGTATCGTCGTCACCTCTGCCCCTCCACCCACTGAAAATCTTGCGCGAGAACGTCCCTGCAGGAAACCAGGGTCGACCGCAGCCGAGAGGGGTGCGAGCACCTCGCGCTTGTGTATCCCAAGACTCCAGCTCGACCTCAGATTGACCCACCCTGCAGGGCAGCCTTCGTCGTCCCGGTTAGAGACGAGGACGCGGGCGCAGGTGGCGCAAAGCCGGACTTTGTATCTCATCCACGTGGCGTCTCCAACCAGAACACCCCACGTGCTGCTTCTATCCCGCAGGTGGCAGCCGCCAGACCCAGCCTCCAGGCCGCAGGAGAGGGCAGGCTGTCAGCGGTGACCCCAGAGCAGAGTCCCTGCAGCCTCTGGCCTGGGAGCCCCCTGCCTTTCTGGGGTGCAGTGAGGATGCTCAGGCCAGGAGGGGCCACTTCTTAGCCACGGAGCTGGCCAGGAGTGAAAAATGGGCCCCTCAGGTACACTTCTCTGAGAGAACTCCTAAGAGGGTATTAAAATTGTCCCAACTTGTAGTCACTCATGCCATCCATATATATAAAAGCCTAATATGCAAATTGTCCCCTCTGGAGATTGACTGGGAGACCTGGATTTCAATCGCCCGCTATGACATGCAGTGACCACCAGGGGGTGGCGCGGAACAAAGGGAGGCCGTGGCCCACAGCCAAAAGGCCCCGCTTGGCCCTGATCACCAGCCAGGCCTAGGGACCCTACCAGTGCACAAATTTCATGCACCGGGCCTCTAGTATGAACATATTGCTCAGGCCCAACGTGATACCTTGGTAGAGCCAAACCAATCATCTTCGGCCACCTACAGGTGAGTCAAGGCCCACTCCCATTTAAAACACTCCGCGGAAATGCCACCATTGGCAGTTCTCTGACATTAAAAATCATCTCTAAACTCATTGATATTTGAAATGTACTAAACCCCTGGATTCTGATAAGACAGAAGGTAAACTAAAGTGCTGGGCTCCTGGGGGGAGGAAAGAGGACACAAACATGGGGAAAGGGGCTCCGCTCCCGGGAGGGGCTCTGGAGAGAAACCTAAGAGGGATCTCTCCACTTGGTGCACATCGCTCAGGAAGTTATAACACCTGGTGTGTCCAACCCACTATTCCCCAAGCCTCAGAAGGGCGCTCTTCTGCCTTTCATGGGGTTCTGAGGCCCCATGAGCATACTGAATGCTCACAGCCAATGCGGCCATATTCCAGAGCAATCCCAGTGCTCTCTCCACTGGCCAAATGTACCTCTGAGCAGCCATGTGGTCAGAGAGCAAGATTTCAAAACCCCTCCTCTCAGGATCCATCGGAACCATTTGTTTCCCATTCCAGGAAGCAGAGCAAAGCCATGTTCAGAAAATAATGAGAAAGAGCCATCAGATTAAACCAAAAAACAAAACCATTCAACTAATCACCTGTGTGTGGCTCTCAAGAGGCCAAGAACCCCAAGGTGACATAAGCATTAAACATTATTAATATGAAGAAACTTTCTGATGTTTGAACATGCTTTTTGACTCGTATCTTCATCTGCTCAGACTCCTGCTGATATAAAAGAAAAGCCCTAGTTGGGAGTGTGGACATTGCAGAAGGGGTGCTGGTCATTTTCCATCTGAGGAAGAGATCTGACCGCCCCCCCGCCCTTCCTCACCATTCTAGAAATAGAGTAGATTAGGGAGCAAGAGCACCTCCATAAATTTTAAGAAATGTTATCATCTACATGAAGCATATGGTCCAAAGGAAATTAAATCCATGTTCGGGGCCCACCACCGCCAGCAGCAAATGCTCAGGGAGTAGCTGTGCTTAGCGATCTGATCAGAAGCAACCTGATTCGGATCCCTGAAGACAAAAGAAGTCACCCTCTCCTGATAGCCAGTAACCCTATTGACCCCCAATAAAGATGCCATCACTTCCAACTACATGAGGGCCAGTGCACCCAGAACTCTCAGGGCCTTTTACATCTTGGTATGGGCCATCCTTCGCCTTCCCTCTCCTCCACTCCACCGAGGCATGGCACAGGGCAGGTGCCACTAAACCTCCACTGAGTAAGCGTCAGCCCCACAGTTAGGGGAATAGGGAAGTGGCCCCAAGGCCACTGGGAGCTGGGAGTCAGCAAAGATCCAAGTGGGTGGTATCATGGCAGAAGGAATTATGTTTCCTGGACAGCTGATAAGCTGGAGCTGACCTAGAAGAACTGGAGGATTTTTGATGAGTCAGAGGTATGAGAGGGAAGTGAGAAAAGTGAGATGGGGGACACTGGAAACCCCATGGATGGGTTCACCCCAAGGACGAGGGTCGAAGTATACAATCCACAACTGCAGATATGCATCGCCTGTTGTATCCCAGTAGGTGAGCAAGGTAGACAGAAGTCACATTATCTTGGAGAGTTCCTGCTCCTGTGAGTAGGTCCTCCTTAGGGGGTGAGGAGCACAAAGCTCTTCCTCTGAGCTATCTGGTCTACCATCGATTCATTCAACAAACATTCTTTGAGCACTTCCCACGTGCCAGCCCCGCTCTGGACACCGGGATCCTAGGATGCTCAGGACAGCCTGGGAGCCCACCGCCGGGGCTCATGTTCCACTAGGGAGGTTGGTGATGAACACGTGCATTTCTGCCGGAGGGTGATGAGTGCTTTGAGGAAAAGTAAAGCAGAGTGCGCCGTTGCAGATGGAGGAATCAGGAAACGACAGATGATAATGGACTTCCCTCGACTTCCCTGCCTTGGCACCACTGGTCCACCTTCACCGGAACCAACTGAGGTTCTGGGGCTTACCCTTTGCATCTGTTGGTAATACTAAGAGCAGCCCCACTGCCGCAGAAACCATTCCAGATGTTTGCTCCCATTTGCAAAAGTTATGGCTTAGCTGTGCTTGCTACAAGCATTCATCAGCTGTTCACCACACTGTTTACACAGACAGACACAGGGCAGCCTTACATATTAGGGCCCTGAGAACAAGGCCTGTTTGGGAGCTTGCCGAACCCTGTTCTCACAGAGCCCTCCCGGGGCCTCCACTCCCTGCATGGCTGTGCGGCCAGGCACAGACAGCGATCAGTGGGCTTGGTGTTGCTATTTTTAGAAACAGTACCGGTCTTCTGGGTCCCACTGAGGGCACGTCCACCTGTGGCTATCTTCTGGCTGGGTGTTAGCCTTATAAAGGCACGCACATGCCCTCGCCGCTCAAGTGGAAGGAATTCAGGCATGTGGCCTCGGCTGACATAATCCTCTCGGTTTAGGGACGGCAGAGGGCAGCTCCGCTCTCTGAGGTTGTGCAGCACTGGTTCCCGTGCTTAAATGTCAACAAGGCGTGTGGGCCTGAGACCCAGAGGTCCGGGCGCAGTCTGAAGAGGAGCTGGAATTCTGCAGTTCCAGGCCCCGGGAGCTGGCTGCGGGCGGGCCTGCAGAGCACGCTTTGAGAAACTGCTGTTTCACAACCAAAGGCAGTGTTGGAGGCAGGCGTTGTGAGATGCCACCTCCCAGGGCAGCGTGCAGACAGCTGTAAAGAACACAGAACAGCTTCCTTTCCAAAACCAAGTGCAAAGCCCTCCAAGGTCTAAGCAGAGAGAGGTCAAGAGGAGCTGTGGCTGGAGGAGTGTCTTTTCCCCAAGTCATCTCCAAGATACCCCTTCCATTTGGAGGCTTTTTCTTTTCTTCACTCTGATGTCCATTATGCCCATCAAAATCCCAATCCTAGATCAAAGTATCTTTCCTCTTCTCCCCTGAGTATAATCAAAAGTAGCAGCTCTTGGCAGAAGAACGTTACTACTACTAACGCTGCAGAAAACTAAGGGAAGTTTATTGAAAATACAAATAGCAACAAACATGCAAGTGTAGGTTTCTGGTGCTCAGATGACAGCCCACCATAGTGAGTGGGTGTCCCCAACCCCCTCCCCCTCCCGTGTTCTCACCTGCTGGCCTGCATCCCCGTCCACGTTCCGGTCAACACAACTATCGCTTCCTCTGAGAACCGAGGCAGGAAGGATGGTTTCTTACCCACATGCACACCTCCTCTGCCTCTAGAGAGACTCCCCCTCTCCCCCGTGCTGGTCCCACCCCAGGCGCCCCTGGGCTCTGCAGGGGATGCCTTCGCACACATCCCACTGATGGCACGCCTGTCTCTGTGGGTAAGCAGCCAAAGTAATCCACACCCACAGCAGCTCCCACGTATGCTCCCCAGAGCCACCTGGTATCCGGTGAGACGCGATATACAGAATACAGCAAAACTTTGGTCCACTTAGACACGTCCAGCTCTCCAGCCAAGACCTTTAAGTCTAACTCTTCCCTTGGCACTCAGCCACACCTCCAACACTTTCCTGATTATCCTTGGTCTTAACCTGCAGGAAAAGGCCATGCCACACCTAAAAGTAGGTGTACAGTTGTGAGTAGGTGAAACATAGAGTCTACTCTGTACTGTAATTTATTATTGTAATATTTTCCATACATACTGTACATCTATTTTTGCAGTATTTTCATTTAAAAAAAATTAAATGAGTGTTGATGTGCCAAAGCACGTGCTTGGATTTGTGGGTTAATTTATGTGTAACATCGTGTAACTCCTTAACATGAACTTGCATGTGGACAAGTAACAGGTCACCTTCGCTGAAGAGGCAGAGTCCACGGAAGGGAGACTGTCCTGAAAACCTGGCTGCGTGGTTGCCGTAGTAATCGATGCCTTCTGGAACAAATCCACCCTGGGCTAATTACAGCTTTCTATTTTTAAACTCCTCTCCATCCTTCCCCCCTCCCCAACATGGCTCGCACGACTTCAGCAATAAAACACTCTTCTGCTGCGTGCACAGCCTGCGCTGATCTCAGAATAACTGTTTCCACCAGCCCCACGGCCATGGGAGGCACGGCTCGGGCTCCCTGAGCGCGGGGAACGAGTGCAGGGATAGAGGGCCAAGCAGACACCTGCCTGCAAAAGAGCCCAACTCCTCCCCAGGCTCCCGGGGTAGCCGCCACCTTGTGAGCACCAGGCCTGGGGGCCCGGGGGCCCAGAGAGGCCTGTGCAGGCTACCTGCCCCTCCCGGAGGCCCACCTGATGGTCAGTCCAGAGCTTGTGGGGCTGTCAGGGCCGAATACAAGGATGAGAAGAGGCTGCCGGCCTTCTCCTCTCCGTGCCCCAGAAAGCCTGGGCCCTGCTCACTGGACCGCGGGCCTGTCCTCCCCAGGGCCGGGTGGGTGAACTGGAAACAGATGAAGACACCCAGTGAGGACAAGCCACGCCTCCTAGACAGGCAGGTGCACAGCTGGGGAGCCGCACCATCTCCTGCTGCATCCGTGGGCGAGGCTGTCCTCGCTCAACCAAGGGCCACAACCGGGGCCCAGAGCAGAAAGGGAGCCTCTCTCGGTCCTGGCGGCCAGAAGTCAGGTCAGGCGCTCGAGCAGGGAGCGGACATGCACGGTGAGGGCTTGTGCAGTAAACATGCAAAGATGAGACTGGAAATCGGAAGCACTGGTCAGCGACTGCTGCCTAACCCACAGCCCCGGGGTTGCCTCTGATCCCTGTGCTGCAGGGAGGGCTGCCTGGTGGATGGAGGCTCAGTTTGGGTTCCGGTCTCTTCCCCTTATTCTTTTCGTCGTGAGAGAGGCAAGGAGCACCACACAGGCCCTTTACGGCCTCTGCTCGCATCCCGGCTGCTAACATCCCACTGGCCAAAGCCAGCCGCCCTGGCGACACAACATCCGTGGGCACAGGTGTCTGCAGTGAGGGGGTTATTGCTGAGCAACAGTCCACATGACCGTTTGGGGCAGGGACAAGAGAGCAGCCGAGATCAAATCTGTGGGGGGAAAACTGTGGAGCAGTACCTTCCAGAAAAGTCACAAGTGCTGCTTGGATTTAAAGTCTGGTGTGGGAGAGACCCTTAGGGAGAGATTTTAATAAGATTCTTCTACAATCATAGTGTCTTGCAAAACTGACACTTATTTCTAACTACATTTTGAAACATTTATTAAGTTAAGTGGAAAGAATGTACATTTAGTAAGAAAAGTTCTAACTCAAGCCAGGAGACGCAAGGACAAGTGAACGGCGGCCATCCCACCATTCATCCCCTGCTCCTGCGCAGGAGCGCGGGGCTGTGCGGGGCTGTGGAGGACGCCAGCACGAAAATGACCCCTTGCCAACCACCGAGTCCAACCGGGCGGACTTGAACAAGTGCTCGCACACAACCAGAACTTGGGGTGGAAGATGATAAGTGTCGCTTCCAAACTCACAGGTCAGACGCTCTGGGGACGCGGCAGAGGCAGCACCCTCCGGAGGGGGGGCAATGGTGGGGTGGCCGTGAAGACCGGGAAATTCACAGACCGTTCCAACCCAAACCTGTTTTACACGGGCGGGAACCGAGGCCGGTGAGACACTGTGAGGTGACATCCCGGAACCCAGGCCCGCGATAGGCGGGCCCCCCTCACTGCTCTCCCCAGCGCCATCTCTGGGAGCCGCACGCCGCCTTCCTGGAACCACTGCAGTTCCACCCGATGAAAAACGGCCCCACTAACAGGGTGGCATTTACAGGGGGGAGAGGCATGCAAGCGAGAATGTGGTAAACCCCTAGCAAGCCCGCAGAAAACAACAAAGGGAACATCGGCCAGGAGTTTAGGGCCCGGGAGTCTTTTCCTTACGTTCGCTGCCACGTGTATTCATCCAGGCTCCTTGTTCTGTGACCGAAATACCCAGAGACACGCTGGTCCTTTCCACACGAGGAGCAGGGATGTTTCAACGATCCCACGTGTCTTGTGCTAAGAGCCCTTTAAGGGTGTGAGTTATGGGGCCTTTCCCCTGCGTGGTGCCTCTAAATTATGCTCGCAGCTGGCAAAGAACTGGTAACTGCCTGGCCCATTCATCAGGCAAAGCCGTAAATCTCTGCCTCCGCCTGCGGAGAACCCTGGGAGACTCACTCCGAGTCGGGGGAGCTCCCCCGAGACCGATGGCCTTGCCGGTCAGCATCCCCCTGCGCTGGGCTCCGCTGGGGGCGACACACACGGCCCTCCCTGTGGCCTGGGGCCCTCTCCATGCAATGGAACCACCGTGTCTCCCTGGATGTTGTGAAAGTTAACGACAAAGTGTGTGCAGCAGAAGATCAGGTCATCACAATGCCCTGCACCCTGGAGCTCAGCACAGGCACCCCCACAGGCATCCCCCACAGACGCCCCCACAGACACCCATACAGGTGACCCCCACAGACACCCCCACAGGTTCCACTGCAGAGGCCTCTGCGCACTGCTCCCCTCCAGCTGCTGGGACAGCAGCCCCGGCTCCATTGGGGCTGAACAGGCTGTGGGCCGGCATGCGTGGGGGACCCAGCTTAGTCCCTTTTCTCTCTGGAATTTTCTCTCTGGAACACACAGGACACAGCATAGAGGACACGGACATCCCCCCCACAGCTCGGGAGCGGGCCTGGTTTCCCCGGGTCGGCCCCCCCCCCTCCCCACAATACAGAAGGAACTCCTTCCTCCTGATCTTGGCGGCAGCCCTGGTCCTCCCCAACCTCCTTCGGGAGGGAGCGCCGGCCAGGGTGTCTCGGGCTGTGGCCACTCAGTCCCACCCGGCAGCAGCCGCGCAGTGAGCTCAGCTGGTGCACGGTGTGCGACGGGGACTCCAGACCCTAAGCCTGGGCTCCGGCCACAGCACCTCAGGGTTCCCACCCGAGGGCTGCCTGCTTCCAGGGGCGCCCGGACACCCGTCACGGTGACCCTGAGGGACGCGAGTGGGTGTAAACTCAAACCTACAACTAGATGAGCGGCGACAGGGTGGCCAGACCCAGCCGCTGTCTAAGACCAGCAGATTAGGTTGCCTGGGTGTAAGCGATCAGCAAGGCCTGCCCCTGCAGGGAGTCCGGCTCTCCTCCGCCTGCCACTGGTAGGCCTCTTTGCCAGCAGCTCTGGGTCCCTCTCTGCGGACAGTCCTCGGCCAGGACCCACGCAATGTCCAACCCGGTTTCCGCGATCAGTGTCCAACCTGGCTTCCTCGATCAGAGAACCGCGGCGGAGGTTTCTCAGCACAGCTGTCTGTTTAGTGGAGTGAAAGCAACGGCTCGGAAACTACTCACAGTCCCCACCCTCCCTCAGCCCCACTCCTGCTTCCTCCGTAATCACTGTACGAAGTTCAGTGGCATTGCTTTTTGAAAAGTATCCTGGGTGCCCTTTGCGTCTGAAATGTGGCCTCACCAAGGATTACACATCTGAGACTGAACCCATCTTTCTTTTTAATGTTAGATCTGTTCCTTACCTATTTTTTCATCCTTACTCGATATTTTTCCCATTGATTTTTAAAGAGTGGAAGGGAAGGAGGGGGAGGGAGGGAGGGAAGGAGGGAGAGAGAGACATCGATGTGAGAGACACATCAACTGGTTGCCTCCTGCACGCACCCCGACCAGGCCGGTGAATGGGGGTCGCGGGGGGGGCTGTGCCAGGGCCTGCTGCAGCCTCCAATGGGGAACGTAAGTAACAGCAGCGAAGAGGACACGAGCTGGAATGGTTCAGGAAGACAAGACGGGCTTCCCTGATAATCACTAAACCATAACGGATCTCATTTCTTCTTCCAACGTTTCCCTTGGCTCAGAGTCCCACGGGGCCTCCCTCTCTCAGTGCAGAGGCCTGGCCCGGGCCCTGTCACAGGAAAAGGCCTGAGTGGCCACTCACCTGGACAGAGTGACACTCGGTGCTGGAGTTGGGGGGCAGATGGGAGAGACAGGAGGGGAGACTGTCCGTGGATGCCATGTGGGGGAAGCAGTCCCGTAAAGGGTTACCCGGCTGTGTCACACCACCTTGGGGACACCACTGGGAAGAGTCGGAGCCGGGATAGGAGTCACGGGCCCTGGAAGGCAGAAGGGGCAGCTATTACGGCGGGAGAAGGGATGGGGCGGAGAAGCCGCTTCAGAGGAGAGGACAGAACAGCACAACCCCGTCCTGACCCTGCGGAGCCTCCTAGAAGCTATTTTAGTTCCTTAGTATGAACGTCAGAGATAGGCCTGTTCAACATTTCCAAGGTCAGGAAAGGCCTGCCACGCGAAGCCCTTTAGGCGCCCTACGTGTGGTCCCTGAGGACAACAGTCATTCTTCAGCAACCCCGCTCACCTGCCCATGTTAATTGAGTTAATTGACATTTGCCTCCCCCATCACCACCTGTAGGGGCACAGCTGGGACAATCATCAGCTGTAGATGGTGCTGTGTGACCTCAACGTCAAGGTCAGCCTGCAGAGCTGCAGAGAGGCCTACAAGCAGCGGAGACTGTCCCTGGTTGGGGTGTCATCTTGAACAAGTTGCTTAAACACTCGTTTTCTCAAGTGTAAAGTGAGGGGTAGGTCAGTGGCTCCCAATCTTTACCGTCCATGTGAATTACCCGGGGGCCTTGTTCTAATGCAGACTCTGAGTGTGTCGGGCCCAGCCTGAGATTCGCTCCCAGGGGATGCTGATGTCACAGGACCCGATCCACTGAGCGGCGAGGGACTAGATGACCTCTATCCTCTTGTATCTAAAACGCCATCTCATTCACCATCCTTTGCCTCCATAAGGACCAAAATCCTGCCCTTCCCCGCTTCCTCGCCTCCAATCCATTCGTTTATCTCAAATGCCGTCTTACAGCTCCACTTAGATGCCCTGTAAGTCCTTAACACTCCAAGTTGTAAAACCGAAAGCACGACTCTGGCAAGCCTGCTGTCCCTTAATGTCCCCAACCCCAGTAAACAGCGCTGCCACCCGCCATGCTCCAGTGACAAGCAGGAGGAAGCCCGCCCTCCCCACTGGCAGCCCTCCGCCACCCAGTCAGTTCCCCAGAGCTTCCTAACTGGCGCCGGGCTCTGTCGGCTTACAGAGCGACACGGGCAAGGCCGCTCCACCGCTCATTCCACCAGGCTTCCAACTCACGGATTCCTTCTCCTAGATTCTCGCACGTCCCCGCCGTCGGGATAACCCCTCACCCATTAAACAGGAGCGTAAACCTCAATTCCTCAGGGAAACCCTTCCCAAACCCTGGGTCAGAACAGGGCCCCTGGTCACAGCCGGCTCTGAAACACTTGTCTTATTTGGGGTTATTCACCCTCTTGTCTGTGCTCATGCTTGTTGGTGGCAACCTTAGCTACGTGCCTTGCACACGACAGGTGTTCATTATTTCTTAGTCCTCATGTCAGCTGCCAACACCCCCACCCCTAAAACTCTTCACTTTGAAATTCCTTTTCCAGGATTCTCACCGACTGCTTTCTTAGATTTGGAGTGTCTCCTGCAGGAAGCAGGGGGGATATTTCAAGTTCACTGTTTTAATCCGAAAGTAGAGCGCGCTGCCATGTGGCTTCTTGGATCTAGTCCCCGCTAGTCCCCCATCCCGGGAAAACGAGGCAGAGCTCACATCTGCCGAGCAGCCTGAGCTGGGGAGGCCACAGCAAGCGGAGGCGCATGGGAAGCCTCGCAGGACGCGCTCCTGAGTTTTCTGGACGACAGAGGTGGTCATTGCCACTACCCGACGGGCAGATGCTGCACGTGGCGCGAGCCTGGGTGAGAGCCGTGCTGGCGGCAGAAGGGATGCTGATGGCAGAGGGGTGTGAAGGGGTAACCGGGTCCTGGCGTGGCGCGAGCCTGGGTGAGAGCCGTGCTGGCGGCAGAGGTGCTAGGACTTACATGACTGTAAGCACTCCGTATCTAAGAGTGGTCCTAGCCACGAGCCACCCCAGGGGGCCTCTCCCAGAGGTGTGTCGGCTGGGACTCCACTGGCCAGGCCGCCCTGCCAGAGCCACATCCAGAGAACAAAGGGGAGGGGGAGGCCAGGGCTGGGGAGAGGCATGAAGACCCCCCCAGTTTGTTGACAACTAGAAGGCTGTCTGTGCAGTTGGCGTTTTTGGAGCGTGGGGAGCGCTGCCTCCCAGAGAATGTCCTCTCTCTCAGGTGGACACTACACCGCATGACTAGATGCGCTGTTTCCATCTTTACCAGCCAAAGTCACAGGCCAGAGTGCAGATGCTCCTGTGAGGAACACCAGTCACCCACAGGTGAACGCAAAGAAACAGACTTTCTGTCCTAAGAGGTTTCTGTCCTTCTCTCGTGCAAGGGAGGTCACCTTAGGAATGGAGAGAAAGAGGGTCACATGGAGGGACCCCAAGCTGATGGATGTACAGGGTCCCCTAACATATCAACAAAGCAAATTAAATAAAAACAAAACCCACCAGCAGCTAGCCCCTTAACAGCTTTTAAAACGTGGGGTATAACCTATAAAGTTGTGAAAGCTTCCCGCTTTATCACTGCTTAAGACCTCAAGAACTGATTTCCACTTACTCTCCTTCCTCCCTGATCTAAGTCAAATCTCTGGAGGCTCAAAACACAGCAGACGGGCCGCAGGGCGGTGGGGGCCCTGGCCACAGGATGCCCAGGCCCAATGGCAGTGCTGTCAGGACAGGCTCCCTTCCCGTCACCCCTCCAACAGCCTCCGTGAAGTTGTAGAGAAAAATGCCACTGAAAAACCATCCTCTCTGAACATTTACATACCACACAGCACATCAAAGCCAAGGGAACTACGAAGCACACCACTCCGAGTTCTAAAATAGACGCAGGCCCTGCGCATAGCAAAACCCAGTACTAGTGTGAACACCCAGATGGACTCCAGAAATAAAAGTAGACTAGGAAACAATCCGTTTAATCATTCACGGAACACAGTACTCACCACGCCGGTCAGATTCGTACAGAATCCACGCTGTGGACTCGGGCTCTTCACTGACTACCCCTCCCGCCTGTGCCAGGCCCTCATGCCAGGACCCCAGTGAGAGCTGCATAAAACCCCCAGGTGGATACTAGTTATTCCTCTGGGACAAAGATGAGGGTAAGTTGCCCAGGATAAGAGGGAGGATTTGGACCCAATTCTGGGGCTGGAAACCGCAGGCACTGCGTGGCAGGGCCTCCGCCAGCGTCTGCGCGCTCACACCAGTGGCGAATGCCCCAGAGACGCCCCCCGCTATTCTCACGGAGGACCTCTGAGATTTGGGAAGTCAACTTAACACGTGCCATTCACGGGACACCTGAGAGCTACCGACAGGATGTCACATCCACACACTTCGAAAGATGACAAAAAGGAAGCAAACTGTGAGTCTCATATACTTGCACCTGGTAATTTCTGCCTTTCTTGGAGGCCTGTTTTAGAACACTGTGTGATGCCATGCGAGCTGTGAGTTATAATTATTTAACTACATACAGAAACTGCAATAGAGCACTTGGAAACGCGCATACACCGTCAGGCGAGCCACAGGCTCCTCCGGCCTCCTGAGCTGTGGCGGCTGCAGGCGCAGCATCCCGTGAGGCGCTTCTTAGCCACCGGCGCCCGGGCCCCACTCACAACTCCGGTCAAAAATCCGTGTGACCGGCCCACCTGCGACTGTAAATCTGCAGGTGAGTCCGCTGCGTAGCAAAGTGGAAAACTCCTGTTTGATTGATGATGCTGATGCAACAGTTTAAGATCACCTGGAGTTCACCAAAACCGCCTGTTTGTAGGTCTTGCTTTCCGAGTTGCTGGGCAACAAAAACGGGGCTGAAGTGAGCACCCCCACCCTCCTCAGCTGTCCTGGCCTCGCAGCAGGCCAGCTCGCTCGGGATGTGCGTGAGAGGGGCCTCTCTCCTTAGGGTCACTACTTCCCTGCATGATGCTAAGATCGTAGAAACAGCCATTTTCATTCCAGAGACGGAGAAGCCGTCCTCCGCTGTGGCACCTGACGCAGTGTATCTATGAGAGCGGTTCCCCAGTCCGCCACCTGGGCTCTATCTGAACCAACTCAGCCTTTCCTGCCCGGGAAGCTGCCCTCGGGCCCAGCCCCCCTCCTGCCTGGTGGCCAGGCCCGGCCCCCGGACTTTCCCTGGCCCTGAAGCTCCCACGTTTACTGCAGTCGCAGCTGAAGAACAAACGCAGGGCAATGGCAGTGACTAATGAGTTAACACCCGGAACAAACCCTTCAAGAAAAGCCCCCAAAATTCCAAAGGTAGCAATTTCCAAAAACTTAATTAGAAAGATAACCAAATAAACTGTGGTCCAACCACAAAATATTTTATTAAAACCTGCACAGCCGTGCTGTGCTACAACCCAAAAACCCTCGAGGATCTTTCGGGAGCTGAACACACGGTTGCGGACAGCATCCCACTGGCACCAGGACCGGGCCACCCCACCATCTGCACCACTTCCTCTTCCTGCAGCAAAAACATGGCCACATTCCCGACCTTTTTTAGCCAATAGGACTCCTGTCCCATCGCTCTGCCCTTCAGCCAGGTGAGGCTGGCAGTGGCACCTGATGGCAGTACAAGGAAGCAAGTCCATGGCGCAACGTGCGCCTCCTCACTGCTCTGAAGCAGCAGGTCCAAGCCCTGCTGCACATGGTAGGAAGCATGCAGGCCGGCCCTGACATCCATACGTGCAATTCCCACCCCTCTGTAACGCCTTCTGTAAGTCCTCATCAAGGACATACAGAGAGAGAGAGAGAGAGAGAGAGAGAGAGAGAGAAACCAAAACCCATATATGATCCCCGAGTGGGAATTGAACCAGTAACCTTTCTGTGCACAGGATGACGCTCAACCAAGCCACTCCAACCAGACTCCAACTTAATAAATGGACTTACCCTCAAGATGGGAAATTATCAAAAACCACTGTTTTGGGGTAACAACACAGGAGCTAGAGAAGCCAGCTGTATATTGTAACCTGTGGGGTTCCCAATGCTCAGTTGTTAGGTTATTTATGTGTTTAAATCACAGTGTTTTCACTGGAGAAGTACCTTCCTGACTTTGAAGAAAATCAAAGGTAGGGAACTGGAAAAAATTAACAATGACAAATACCTGTGCTCTCGGAGTTCAGGTGAATATTACCCAGCACAGCCATGACGCCAGAAACACCCTGGTTCTTTATCACTTCTTGCCACGGGCAGCTGACATCTGGGACCTTGGCTGTTCGTAACGCCAGAGAAAGACAAACACACAAGCCAGCGGACCAACTTACCTCACTGACTCTTCCACAAAAAGTATGCAGTGCGTTCAACACAGCGCCACGCAAAAGTGACCAGTTCAGGGGGCAAGCGGATGACGTCCAGGGAGTCCCAGTGGACGCACTGCCGGGACCACTATGCATGGAGAGGGATGACAAGAATGAGATCAGCGGTCTTCTCAGGGTCCTTCTTGCTCTTTGTACTAAAACTTACTTGAGGCAGGTCCTCCCTCCTAGAAACACGTCGAGAGGAGCCGTGGTTAGGAAACGAGGACTTCTGCTCTCCTCCTCCTGGCAGCGAAGTCTCCCAGGACCAGTCCCCGCCATCCCCGGCAGGTTCTAAGAAATCTGAATGTGGTCTCAGGACCCCAGTCAGTTTCACCCAATCTTAACCTCAAAACTTCACTTTTTTCATTTATGGCACTAAGAGCAAGTTCTGTATCTAAAATGAACCACTTCAAAAATTAATATAAAATGAGGTCTGAACTTGTATTCCGAAAGTAGTAACAAAGGCAGGCCAAAAGGAAACGGGATACTAGCCTAGAAGAAATCTGGCATTTGCTATCTCACCTGTGAATACTGTTATTTCCTTATACAACTTATGACAATAAGTTTAACAACACGGGTCCTAGAAAAGAGGGCACAGTGGCAAACCCAGTGGTCATTCTGTGGGCTCACAGAACGACTGCAACCTGAGTGACCTTTTACTCATAGTTCTAAATTCATTAAATAAAAGCCTAGGTTGGTGGAGTGCCAGGTCGTGTGCAATATGCCACTTACCTAGGTAAACTGCTCAGACCCTAAGAAAGAGCTAAAGGGAGTTTCTTCTTCCATGTGGTAAGTGCAAGAGTCGTATGCAGACAATCTCAAGTTTACGGGTAACATTCAACTGTGTAAGTTTTTGCCTTCTGAAAGCCACCTTAATATATACGTATGCAGGGTAACTTATAGGAAGAGAAGACACTGGGTGAGAAATTCATTCATTGCAGCAGGATTCCAACACTCTGTACATGAAAGCTCGTGACGCGCCCAGACGGGGGTCGGGAGGAGGACCGCTAGGGTTTGTATCCCTATTGCTTCCAAGCAGGTCACAGCCTGTCAGAGACATCACCTCGCGCTCACATCCATCCTAAACACGAGACTATCAGCACTGTGCATCCGAGAGAAACCGTGAACAACGTCACCGTTCATATAAAAAACCGGCTTTAAAAATAAAAACGATGCGTTAAACCTCCAATCTTTCTGAGATTTTTGAAGCCTAGGTCGATGTAACTCTTCTCCTTTTTGCACATGTGACTGAACTTATACTCATATACCGACCAGACCATTACCTGGACCAGGTGAGCTGCATAGGAAGATTTTACTATGTTCACATTGTTCTGAAATTAATTTTAAAAAAGTATAGTAAAGAGTCTGAGGACAAATTATTCAACTGTTTATCATACATAAGACCGCATGACTATAATACAAAGGGGATTCTTTTCATTTAACGTTACAATATACACAGCAAGTCCGGACCAGATCTTACAATCTGCACACAGGTATTTAACCTTTTCCATGCTGTTTATGTTTACAATGCACAGAAGTCCTGTAACCAAACCGTGTAGGAAAGCACACAAAACTGGACTGTAACGTAACACAGTGTGCAGAAGCATTGGGTTGTATGACTTCCTTTATGTAAGTAGCGGTTTAAAAACTGCTTTCGTTTTTTGGTGCTTTTTAAGATGTGGCAACCAGCACAGAAAAAAATGACCTGACCCATATGGTATCATTACCTTATATTCCTAAACAGCAGTAACTACTGAGTTCCTTTTGATATTGCTATACTCAAGATGATATCCTTTTATTCACTGTAAACCTTTATGAACTACCAAGTTCAAAAATCATCCACAGGCTTGACATTTAATTACAAAATAAATATGGATTTCCTGATTAACAACAAAAAAATTTTGTGTGGTGTATAAAAACGGATTATTTCCACGTTTCCATTCACATTCACATAGTTTTCAGCCTTTCTTTTGTCACTGTTTACATATAAAAACCTGCTTTTGTTCAGAAAAAGGTTGACCTAGTCAGCCACATGGAATTGACCAATAAGAAGTGGTGTGGTGTTCTGCTGAGTTGTTTAGAACAGGGTTATCGGCAGAGGTAGATTACTGCTTCTTTTCTAGGCTTCTTTTGATCCTGGACAGGTAAATTACTCATCTTCATTCTCCCGATTCAACCGCTCAAAGGTTTAACACTCTACAAGTGGTCAATTTAAAATGGGAACACAAATTTAGCAACTGCCAGCCTGTGCTACATTAAGGCAGCATAATCTCAGAACTAGGCACCTGCCCACACCAGCCTGCTCGCTGCAGGTCATGTGCGGGGCCTTGCTTCACTCATGCTCTTATTTGGACCTGTTGGTGCAACCAAGGTCTTGCTCTCAAGCTTACGTGTAGGTCAATCAGGAATACAAGAATCAACTGCTGGCTCCACAGCTTCTGGATCCAGTGTCCCTTCCCTTCCGAAGCCTGAACACATTTAGAATGTAACAGGTGTTGTAGTCTTGAGTTAGATGTCAATCTATTATGTTCAGTACACAGATTGCTGTAAATGTATTGGCTATGGGTTCAACAGTTCCAGTTTTGTTTAAGCAATAGTACAGCCATAATTTTCAACTGACATTTAAAAATGGTCTAGTTACACCTTGTGTCAAAGTGCAGAACTGCTACATTATTGGTTACAGACATCTATGTGCTATAAAAACAGCTTTGGTACAATAAATTATCAAAAAAGAAAATAAATTTTTGTAAAATTCACAGCATAATTGTGAGGCAAAAAAGCAGTCACATAAAATTCTGCATTTTTTAAAAAATGTTCAGGATGAACAGAAGACGTCTTTGTGCAGAAGAAATGGTGGAGATACCACGTGCCAAGAAAAAGCAAAAGAAAAGTAAAAAGCAGGAAGGGACACAGCTGTAGCTATTTCCATCAGAGCAAACCACTACCTCTGTGACCTTCAACCAATAAGTCAGCTTTATGACACACGCAAAGTGACCTTGCAATACCTTACAATTAGTGGGTCACAAAAGTCTATTTTAAAAGAAAGGCCTCTTGAATTACCCATTCTCTGTGTTTTCAGCATTAAGGACTGTCTGCAAAAGCATGTCCAAAGTGATTGCATCTGAAATGGTAGGCTCTTCTAATTTCGAGTCCAAATCCATAAGGCCAAAGGTTATCCCAAAGACCACCACTCAGACCTCCCCAGGACTGGCCGCGACTGACCCGTTGATTGCTTCTCAGTGCACCTTGGTTGGGAGACCAGTCACGTTCCGTTCCTCTCTTACTGTGGCCTCTCCAACAGGAGACCCACAGGATCCCATGTCATTGCTGCTTTGCTCCTCAGTAGGTTCAGACAGGAGAGTTCTGATCCCCGCCACTTAGCATGCTTACTGTGCCTTACACACTCCAATACCACCGTCCCTTCCATACAGCTGAAGGTGATGTTTGTGTGAGCTGGAGGTCCCTCTTCCTGACAGTACTGCATATCCGTGCCCAAATGTGTTTAGAGGACTTAAAAACCCAAATTCCCCACCCCCACCCAAAACAAAACAAAAACCCAAAAAAGGGGGGAAAAAACACCCTCATGGGGCCCTTTATGCAAATTAGGTGCAGTGCCTTTTTATTTTAAAATTAGTTGGCAAATGACCAAGACCAACATCTGAACATTAACTTTTGTGGAATAGAAAGACAAAAAAAACCACTACGACTGGGATGTGGCAAGTTAAAATGGGGGAGGCAAAAAGAGGACACCTCTGAGCTATCCATGAAGATGGGTTTGGACATGGCTCTTTTAAAAACTTCATCGTCCCTTTGCAATCTTTTCAAGTTAAAAAAAAAAAAGTCAGCTTTGCCCTCTTGTAGCGGTTCAGTGTGTTAATCTCCTTCTGATTCAAGCAGCTTTGCACTTTGTTTTTTTTTTGTTTTTTTGGAAAAAAACACCACTTCTATAAAAACACACAAGAAACAAACTCAAGTTTCAATTTAGTCACGAGCTAGCTACAGGACTCTGTTGCACACAAACTCCTGTCATGGGGGACTCTTCTCTATCGGCCCCTTGCCTCATTGTCAGAGGTCCTTCAGTCATGTAATGTGCAGGACCTGTATTAGCAGAAAATTGGTATGTTTGATGTCCAGCTATGCCAGTCTCTTGGCGGGGATTGGAGTAGACGGTTAAATTAACGTCCATAGCTCCATTCTGTCCAAAGTCCAAGGTATTAGCAGCCACTGGGCGATTCTGGTAGGCCTGATTGCCTTGATTACCAGTAGAGGAGGAAGATGTAGAGGAAGAAGTAGTTGAGGAAGACAGAGATGTCATGGAGTGGTGACTATGGCCAACCTCCATAGAATCCTGGGTAGAGGAGCTATTCGTTGGAGAATTGTAGACCCTTGGCCTGGTCCGGTTACCCAAGGCTTGTTGTCCATGGTGGTGGTGGTGGTGATGGTGGTGGTGGTGGTGATGGGAACTGTTTCCATGGTGATGATGCAATGCATTCTGTTGAGGGGCTACATGAAAGGTTGTTTCTTGAACAGGATGAGTTTCGACAGTGACCTGTGTAGGAGCTTCAGTGCCTGACCAACCAAGGGGAGCAGGAAATTGCTGACGCACCTGTAAGAACAGACGTTTGGATTTATACGGAGTACTGTTTCAAAGTTTTCATCTTCAGTCAAAAGCTACAACACTAGCATTTACATCAACTAGAGAGGAAGGTTTTGAAACTTATGTTAGTTCTATGATGCAAAATCCCAAACATGTTCAAGAGTACAAAATATTTTATTATGAAAGCTACAATTTTTAGCAAGTTATACCCATAAATAGACTCATGTATTTCACACGCCACTTATTTTTCCTTGGAAGTACCGTCTATGCCAAGGACAAGTAAATTTTTTTCTGGAAAGATAGCTAAGTAAATATTTGAGAAAGTCCAAAAGGAATTCTTTACTTTCCCCCTAAAGCCCTTCTCTCCATCCTGTTCCAATACAAGCACTACTGTCCATTCAGCCGCTCAACCACTCCTCCATCCGAACCAACACAATACTGTTGACACTACCTTCAAATTAGATCCCAAACCTGGACACTTTTCTCCATCTCCATCCCAGGCCACTATCATCTCTTGCCTAAAATTATACAACAGCCTCCTCGATCAACTTCCACCTTACACCCTTGCCTTTTTCCAATCTATTCTCCAAAAAGCCAAAAGAATAATCTTTTTAAAAACACAAATCCAAATTAGGCAAAGAAAAGAAATAAAAGGCAATCAAATTGGAAAGGATGGTATAAAACTATCACTATTTGCAAACGACATATACAGAAAATCCTAGACATAAAAAACTGTTAGAATAAACAAATTCAGTAAACATATTCAGTTAGAATTTTAAAAAATCAATACACAAAAATATGTTGCATTCCTATACACTAATAATGAATTATCAGAGAAATAAAGAAAATAATCCTATTTATAACTGCATCTAAAAGAATAAAATAGCCCTGGCCAGGTAGTTCAGTTGGTTAGAGGTTGCAGGTTCGATCCCCAGTCAGAGTACATACGAGTCGTAACCAACCACGAATGCATAAATAAGTAGAACAACAAATCAATGTTTCTCCTCTCTCTCTCTCTCTCTCTCAAATCAATCAATCAATAATAATTTTTAAAATAAGCATTACACTCCTTGATTTCAAACTAAATTATAAAGATATAGTAATTAAAACAGTATGGTAATGGCAATACAAAAAGATACATAGTTCATTGAAACAGAGCCTAGATATAAACCCATGCATACGATCAATTAATCTATGACAAAGGACAGTGTCTTCAATAAATGGTGCTAAGAAAACTGGACAGCCACATGTAAAACAATGAACTTTGACCACTACTGACATCATACACAAAAATTAACTCAAAATGATGAAGACTTGAATAAAAGACCTGAAACCATAACTCCTCCAGAAGAAAACAGGGAGAAGCAACTTGACACAAGGTCTTGGCGACGATTTCTTTAATCTGACACCAAAAAGTACCAGCAACAAAAGCAAAAATAAATAAGTGGGCCTACATCAAATTGAAAAGCTTCGGCACAGCAAAGGAAGCCATCAACAAAAATGAAACAAAACCTATCAATCAGGAAAAAATATTTGCACATCATATATCTGAAAGGGGTTAATATCCAAAATATATTAGAAAATAAACAAACAAAAATCTCACAACTTAATAGTAAAATGACAAACGAAAAAATCCACAACAATCTGATGAAAAAACAATGGATGGAAGATCTGAATCGACATTTTCCAAAAAGGATATACAAATAGCCATCAGATAACTGAAAAGATGCTCAACATCATCAATCATCAGGGAAATGCTAATCAGAACCACAATGAGATATCACTTCACACAAATAATAGTCAGAATGGCTATGATTTCAAAACAAAACAAAACAAAAAACAAGTGATGGTGAGAACGTGGAGAAAAGAGAACCCACATGCACTGTTGGTGAGAATGTAACTGGTGCAGCCACTATGAAAAGCAGTATAGAAATTCCTAAAAAATTAAAAATAGAACTACCAGCCTGGCCGGTGTGGCTCGGTTGGGTGTCTTCCTGTGCACTGAAAGGTTGCTGGTTCAAGTCCCAGTTGGGGCACATGCCTGGGTTGTGGACTCAATCCCTGGTGGGGGGCGTGCAGGAGGCAGCCAACTGATATTTCTTTCTCTCTCTCTCTCTCTCTCCCCCTCTCCCTTTCCTCTCTCTCCCTAAAGTCAATAAACTATTATTTTTTAAGAAATAAAAATAAAATAATATGATCCAGCAATCCCACTTGTGGGTATTTATCCAAAGAAAACAAAAACACTAACTCAAAAAGATACATGCATTCCCACATTCATTGTAGCATTATTTGCAATAACCAAGATACAGAAACAATCTAAGTGTCCATTAATGGATGAATGGATAAAGAAATTGTGGTGTATATAAAATGGAATAGTATTTAGCCATTAAAAATGAGGTTTTGCCTTTTGCAACAGCATGGATGGACCTCAACAGTATTATGCTTAGTGAAATAAGCCAGGCAAAGAAAGGTAAATACTACATGATCTCTCTTGTATGTGGAATCTTAAAAAAAGAAACAACAAACAACAAAACAACAAAAACCCTCACAACATTCATATATATAGAAAGACTGGTGGTGGCCAGAGGCGGGGGGTAGGGAAGATTGGTGAAGGGGGCCAGAAGATAAAAAGAAAAATGCAGTTAATATAAAAGCACAATCCTAATCTCTTCACTACAGTGGGGCCTTGACTTACGAGTGTCCCGACTAACAAGTTTTTTGAGATACCAGCTGACTCTCTGCCAATTTTTTGCATTGAGTTGATAGAGTAATTTGAGTTAACGAGCTCAGTCTCGGAAGGAATTAAACTCGTAAGTCAAGGCCCCACTGTATTTAAAATCTTTTAATGACTTCTCATTGCACTTAGAAACTAACAAAATAATCTAAAATTCATCCAACGGTCTGCACAAATCGGGCCAATGCTCATTTCTCCAACCTTTCCCTCTAGCCATCCTTCCTCCCGCTCCCTGGGTTCCACCGCACAGGGTCTTCCTTCTATTCTTCTACCGGGTTAAGGTCTTTCACATGTCACAGGGCATCTGTACGTCCTGTTCCCTTCTGCCTAGGATGCTCTGATTTCTAATTTCTGCTTGGATGCTTCTTCATCTTCATCTTCATTTCAGTTCCAGAGTCTTCCCTGACCACTCTGGCTAATGCTGCGCCAACTCCTGTGGCAGAGACCGCTAGTTGTCCACAAAAAAGCTACTCTTCTTCTTGAGCACATGGCTGCACTACACTTCCCAGCCGCTCCTGTACTTAGGTATGGCCAGGTGACTCAGCTGTACTCAATGGAATGTACATAAAAGTTTCTATGTCAGGGCAGGACATGGCCCACAAAATACCTCCCCAAGTCCTCCTGTCTGCTGAATGCTGCAAACAACTAGGCCTTAGGGAATGAAGGAGCCACACAATGGTAGGAGCCCAGGACACAAGGAGAGAGCCATGTCACTAAGTTGAATACCTACTCTGGACTGTTACATAAAAGAGAAACTTCATATTCTAAGATATCATGTATTGGGGGTCTACTACTATCCATCTGGCCTAGTTGAATTAATACATCCCACCCAACAAATAGCCATTTTCTATTACACTAGAGGCCTGGTGCAGGAAATTAGTGCACTCAGGGGGCGGGGGGGTGTCCCTCAGCCCACCCTGCGCCCTCTCATAGTCCAGGAGCCCTGTGGGGAGCAGGCCTAAGCCATCAGTTGGACATCCTTAGCGCTGCCATGGGAGGCGGGAGAGGCTCCTGCCACCGCCGCTGTGCTCACCAGCCCAGCTTCCCACAGGGGGTGCGCACTGACCACCAGGGGGCAGCTCCTGCATTGAGCATCTGCCCCCTGGTGGTCAGTGCGTGTCATAGTGACTGGTCGTTCCGCCGTTAGGCCGAAACCAGCTCTCCGACATCTCCTGAGGGGTCCCAGATTGCAACAGGGCGCAGGCCAGGCCGAGGGTCCCAACCAATGCACAATCGGGGCCGGGGAAGGATGTGGGAGGTTGGCCAGCTGGGAAGGGGCTGTGGGAGGGCTGCAGGGTGTGTCCGGCCCATCTGGCTCAGTCCAGATGGGCCAGACCCCAGCAGTAAGCTAACCTACCAATCAGAGCATCTGCCCCCTGGTGTTCAGTGCACATCATAGTGAGCAGTTCAGTGGCCTTAGCATATCATTAACATATTAAATTTCAATTGGCTGAATGGCCAACTGGACGACTGGACACTTAGTGTATTAGGCTTTTATTATATAGGGTTACCCTGCCTTATCTTTAACAGCCAATGGTATCTGCACTTTCTATTCCTTTAATTAATGTTGCTTATTTCCTGTATCACTATAAGCTCCAGAAAGGCAAAGCTTGTCTCTACGCCAGTAGCTGGCACAGATCATTAAGTATTCACTCAACAAAGTGGTCTGAGAACCAAAATTCAAAAACACAATTGAAAACAATCCAGTAGAAAAAGAGGCAGAAAGTCCTCAGAAAATACTAATGGTTCATAAACTATGAAGCTACTAAAATTAATTCATAAGAAGAAATAAGCAAACTAAAACTATACTTCAATAGCATTTTTCATGTCAGACTGATCCAAAGGTGATCACACTGACTGTTTCTCCAAACTCTGTTCGTGGGAAACGAAACTGGCAAAACTATAGAGAGGGCAATTTGGCAACAGCTATCAAAATTAAAAATCACATTACTCTCTGACCCATCAATCTCACGCCTAGGAACTTATATCACAAACTGCGTATGTGTGGGATGACATGTGTGACTTATTTATTACAGCATAATTTGTAGTGGTAAAAAAAAAAAGCTGACAATAAGCTAACTGTCCATTAACAGAGGACTGCAGAGGTGACTTATGGAATATCTAAGCAACAAAATACTGTGCAACTATTTTTTTTCTAAAGAAAAAGCTATCTATGTACTGATATGAAAATATCTCTAAAAATATATTAAACAAATATGCAAAACATGTTAAGAAAAAAAAGATGTGAAACAGTGTGTATCAGATACAAAGATTAGGTGAAATGCATATATATTTTGTTTGCATATGCATGAAATATCTCAAAAAAAGCCAACTAATAACATAAATTAGAAATTGGGGGTCTACAGGACATAAAAGGGAAGACTTCATTGAATCCCCTTTTATATTACTTATCTTAACCATGTGTATATATCAACTATTCAAAAACTACGTAAGGAAGGATCTGAGGCCCAGCAGAGGCTGGCCAGTGCTGATGAACAGTAGCAACTGCGCATCTGGTGTGCGTGGTCTTCCCCGTGGCATTCGGGAGCCCAGTCACAAGAATGGGGAGTGAAAGTCAACAACTTCAGTGTTACTTCACTCAAATGACACACTGGTCTCTCATTACAAAGTACCATAACAACAGTGTTCAGTGATTTAATTTATTATTTTACAAAGCAAGGTTACCACCACCATATGCTTCACCTCAATTTTTTAAAAAGTTATTACTTAAGTGAGATTCTCTTCAACAGGTTTAAAACCTAAAAGAAAAAAAACACAAAAAACAAAACAATGTGGAGTTGAAATCAAACTACAAACTGATTCAGAACATAGGACTACTGGTGCTGAGAGATCACAGGTGGGGCCCAGCCAGCGTGGCTAAGTGGTTGAGCATCAACCTATGAACCAGGAGGTCACGGTTCAATTCCTGGTCAGGACACATGCCTGGGTTGTGGGCTCGCTCCCCAGTGTGGGGTGTGCAGGAGGCAACCCATCAATGCTTCTCTCTCATCATTGATGTTTCTCTCTCCCTCCCTCTCTGGGATCAATAAAAATATATTTAAAAAAAAAAAAAAAAAAGAGGAGTTCCTTTCAACAGTGTTTAAAAAAAAAATCACATGTGGGGCAGAGTGTAGTCATTAAGACAGTGACCCAGGGAGTCACTTAATCCAGGAAGTCTCAGTTCCCAATGTAAAATGAAAATCCTCACTGCATAAAGCTGAAAATTTTGCTGTAGCAAATGAGATAAAGATGGAACAAAAAGCAAAACAAGAGACATTTTCAGCAATGGCTAGTGTGCACCCAATAAATGTTAACTATTTATAAACGAGGGGGGACTGCAAGGATGTGCTTCTTCAGTTATAATTCCTTACGGAGGAAGCTATGAACCTTTAGAGAACATGACATTCATTCTACAGGCACTCAGCACCCAATACCACTAGGCCTGAGTGTGGCAGGAGACGTGCACCAGGTGGGGAGCGCTCACCTGGGGACTGTGTGTCTCACAGTCCATGGCCTGCACGGCGGCTGAGAAGTGCCCGCCACTGTGCCGATGCTGGTGCGTGGGGTCCGACCTGGCTCTCCCACTGTTGCTTGTCCCCGATGACCCACCTAAAGTATTGCAACACAAAACAACTGTGAGTATAAAGTCAGTTTTGTTCAAGTTTATCGTCTAAAACTGTAACGTTAAAATTGAAAGTGTGTCACACACAAAAATCTGCATTAAGAGAAAGTCACCGGATTCCTGATTCAGTTCTTGCACATCAACCCTGAACTACAACAGATCAAGACGGTTTCGCTAGGGGAAGTTGAAGCATGTGGACAAAGTATTTCCATTTAAAGAACAATTTAAAATTTTGGTTAATAAGGAGTTTTGTTTCCAGCTACCAAGCAGAACTTATTACATGTGGGAAGGGGACATTTTTACTAACTGCAATGACTAGAGGTAGGTGAAATGAAGCCTCCCCACCCCGTGAACAAATGCCTGAGAACACTTTCAAAGAACCCCGCCAGGTAAAGAGACAGCAAACGTTCTGAAGCCTCGTCTGTGTCCGAGGACAGACCTGAGCTTGACGAAGTACTGGAGGTGGTGCCCGAAGACTGGGACTGCTCCATCGCAGGGCTCGTGGACACACTGTTACTTGTGTTTGTACCTTCATCAGCTGTTTTCTTGAAAAAACTGTGCTGCAGGGCATAGTAAGGTTGAATTCGTGTTTTGGGGTCATAATCAAGCATCCTTAAAATGAGGTCTTTGAACTTCAAGTAGTCAGCTACCGTATGACCCGACTCCCCAGCACGACGCCCACCAGGTCCTCCTGTTTCTACTCCAAGAATATTGTGAAGTTTGCGGGTTCCTGGTGGTTTATACTCCTAAAGAGAAGAAAGACAAAAAGGCTTTCTCTAAGTTTGATGGGATATGTAAACGTCTACTTAATTTCAAATATGCTAAAATATATTACAGATTGAGGCCTTTATTGAAATCTCTTTAGATTTACAGTTAAGTCCTCTAATGTTTTTTCACATGTTATTATTCCAAATGCACTGTGGTTAGAAAATTTCAAAATAATCTTGAAACCAAAAATTACTATAAAGTCCATCTAGGCCTGGGTCAACAAACTATGACCTGGTCCAGGGCCTGTCTTTGTACAGCCTCAGGTATGGTTTTTATCTTTTTAAAGGTTGTAAAAACAAACAAAACCAAATCAGGACACACGACGGAAACCCACAAAGCCTACACATCACCATCTCGTCCCTCAGGAAGGAGGCGTGTGGGCCGTGCTCCAGCCCAGAGGTCTGAACCTCCTCTCTGCCTACGCACCCGGCAACCTGGGTGCACTCCCTGCAGTGGCAGTGATTCCAGCTGTGGCGACCGCACCGCGTGCGCTCCAAGTAAATGATCATGGTCTACCCCACCTGCTCATGTTTAGATAAAGAAACTAAAAGCACATCTTACTTAAGCCCTTTAGAGAATGTTTAGTAATGAATTACCTTGACATGTGTTGAGGTTTCCTGCACACTCAATTTTTAATAGATAATAGTATAACCCTTAAAATACCTAGGAATACTGAATTTATTAAAAATAAAATCACTGGATTTTGGCTTCTAGTTACAATGTAGAAATCTGCAGAAGACCACCGCTCTCACTCTAAAAGCAAAAACAAGCCTGGCAGGTAAGCCACAAAAAGCATTGCTTTTTAAAAATCCATCAGAGAGCTGAGGGCTAAAGAAACCAGAATTAAGTACATTCTAGACTATGCACAGCTCTTCCTAAGAGAAGCAGGGAAGGAGCACCTGCCATAGGTCTGGGTAAGGAGAATTCAACCCAGCTCTGAAGTGACTTCTAACAGCTGCATGTGAACAGGCCTGGGGATGGGAGCAGCATGGATCCAAAGAGGCAGGAGCCTAGCTAGGACCCCCAGGGCACTGTTAAGTCTTGGGGCAGAGCAGCAGGATGAACACAGATGACCTGAGGCACAAGGTAGAAGCGGCTGCTGGTAGGGCAAAATGAAGAGAGATCACTCGGCCTCCACAAGCACTACTTAAAAACTATATAGAAAGTGGAGACTAGACTCCAAATCAAGCAAACAAAGCCCCCATGCAACTAGACCCCTACTCGCTGTAGAGATTTGAAATGATAAAACTCTGGCATACTGTTTACAAAGGTAAACACACATATTCCCTATAACTTGGCAATAATTCTACTTCTAGGTAGTGACCCCACAAAAATGAAAACATATATATAAAAGATTTATACAAGAATGTTACCAGTAGCCTTATTCATAATATCCCAAAATGGAAATAGACCAAACATCCATCAACAGGCAAATATAGATATTACAGTATTTCCATTCAATGAAATACTAGGAAGCAATAAAATAACTCCTGAGACACACAATATGAGCAAATCTCCAAAAGCTATGTTTGTAAAGTGAAAGAAACAAAATAATAAATGCTATGGAGTTCCAGTTATAGAAATTTTGCCCGTGAATGGGCAAAACTGACCTTTGATGATAGAAATCAGAAAGCAGGGGTGAGATGAGAGAAAGGGGGCATGAGGAAACTTTTGGGGCAGCAGAAATAAAGGGCTGTGCAAAAGTAGGCTTACAGTTGTTCATATGGAAAAATACATACAAGTTATGATTATTATAATAGCTTTATTAACTCAAAAGAATGTCACAATGCAACTGCAAACCTACTTTTGCCCACCCCTGTGTCTTATTTTAGGCAGTAGATACCTTATCTACACTAATAAAAGAAACATGCAAATTGGTGTCACTCCGCTATGCCCACCAGCCAATCAGAGTGACTATTCAAATTAACCCAACAAAGATGGTGGTTAATTTGCATAAGTAGGTGCAGAGCAAAGACTGAAGATGGAAGAGGCTTGGCTTCTCCACTGCAGCCGGAGGGGAAAAGCCAAGCCTCGCTGCAGCCGCAGCTGAGAAGCCACGCCTCGCTGCGGCCGGACCAAAGGCCTGGGTCCCGGGTGCAGGAGGAAAACTGGAGCCAGCAGCCAGGGGAAGGAAGGCCTATTGCATGAATCTCTTCGTGCAACAGGCCTCTAGTCCTATATAATAAAAGGCTAATATGCAAATTGACCAACAGCAGAACGACTGGTCACTGTGATGTGCACTGACCACCAGGAGGCAGTTGCTCAACTCAAGAGCTGCCCCCTGGTGGTCAGTGCGCTCCCACAGGGGGAGCGCTGCTCAGCCAGAAGCTGGGTTCATGGCTGGCAAGCACAGTGGCGGTGGCAGAAGCCTCTCCCACCTCCGCGGCGGCAATGGGCCTAAGCTGTCAGTTGGGCATCCCCCAAGGGCTCCCGGACTGCGAGAAGGGGCAGGCCAGGCTGAGGGATTCCTCCCCCCCCCCGCCCCGCCTCCAGTGCACTGGGCCTCTAGCATATAAAGATTAAAACTCAACAAATAAAACACTTAAAATGCATCTAATTGTATAAAAATTATACTTTAAAAAAACAACATTTATAGTCTTAATTCTTCATCCTCCTACCCCACCAAAGGAAAAAATAAATATATAGTAGGTATGGATTTCATTACTAGGAAGCTAAAATGGGCTCATGGAACATAATGAGAAATTAAAAGTAAAAATAAAATCACTTATGGTTAAAATTCCTGTACATCCTTCATAACGTAACCATTAGGCTGTACATTTGTGGGGGGTTGGTTTGTGTTACTTTTTTGAACGAAATTTATTTCTGTTCAAAGAGAAATAGTCACTTTATACTTTTAAAAATTAAGTTTCTTAAGTTGGTTGCTACTTGTGGCTAAGGGAAAGCTCATAAAAAGATAGTTAAATATAGGTTAAAATACTTTTTAGTGACTTATCTGTGGTTTCATACGGTAGAGATTTGGGAAATAGGATGGGATGAACATTTTATTTAGAAAAAGAACAAAAATAGCATAAGGAAAAAGACAACTTCAAAATAGAGAAAGAAACAGTAGCCTGCAGGGAGAGATAAAACATAAAGTGGGTTTCATGTCCTCCATGTTAACGAAAATCAAGTGGAAAGGGCTGCCGTGGATGCTGGTGAAGCTGAGGAGGATTCCCAGGCTGTGTTTTGGTTCAGTGGGAAAGGGGCCATGACGGACAAGCTATGTGATCAAAGGGAAAAGGACTTGGGATGTTCGCTTGGTATTTTCCATCCCTTCCTTATGGGGAGTAGGCATGAATTAGCTGCTGGATATTGCAGTGCCTGGATCTTAGAGAATACGGCAGAATGCAAAAAGTTAAAAATCAGTTGTGAAAGATACAATTACATATAGATTCTTAAATATTCTAAAAAAAAAAAAAAATCACTTGATATTAAAAGTGAAGGCTCCGTAGCTATAGGAAGGTGAATTAAAGCCAACAATAATCTTCAGTTCCCTGGGAATGGCACGTGGTGGCAGCGTCACTAAAATGCAAGGGCAAAATAAAAACTAAAGCAAAAAATAAAATCTCTTAAATGTTAGAAAGGCAGAACTACACTCACAAGGTGTCTGTTATATATCATACACAATCACATATTTAACAATTATATTCATTTTGTAATAAAACAAGCTAGATTATAAAATACATGAATATTTTCAGATATATAAAACAAGGTTAATCACTCTAATTAAACAGACAGTTTGGGCATCTGAAAAAAAGCTCTCAAATAAAATTTAAAAATCACTGAAACAAACCTAGTGTTTCAAAACTTCACTTTTAAAGATTTTAGAGATGTGAAATTCCTGCTATCCATGTCATCAAGCTAGGAATATAAAACCAATCAAAGAACCATCTAGTCAGTTCATATTCTTGTCACACATTGCTTAAGTAAAAAATCTTTTTCTTCCATCTAAACGAAAAAAAAAATAAAGCCATTTACTGCAATTATGACTGCCACTGTTCACAGCTGCAGTACTATTAACTGTGAATTTACTATAAACCCAAGTTGTGAGAAACAAAGGTCCAACTTACTGATTCTACTGCTGAAACAAGCCCTGGTGCCTGACCAGCTGCCCAAAGGCAGACATCCAGTTGTCATAATGAAGCCTCAGAGAGAACTCTGACCACTAAGCAAGCACTGGTCCCTAGAGTTCAGGTCAAACTATATCCAGCTTTTGAAAAAATTATATACTAAGTTACTGAAACTGTTAACTCTAACACTGATTTCAAATAAATATAAAATGAGCTATTAAAAGACAGCTCCAGTGAAAGAAATAACAAAGGCTCAAAAAAAATATGTCCGTGTTTTACCCGTTTTCCATCTTTGGTCTTCTTTAAGTTCCAAGTGCCATCTGGCAACTTCTCAAAGAACTTTCTTGCTTTTGGTGCTTGATCAAGAATATGAGCAGGTGGAATACCCAGAACTTCCACTATTTTGTTCATCTGATCTACCTGTATTAAAAATAAAAATAAAAACACCTGTAATTTCTATGGCAGTGCATCCTACTTCTGCTCATCAATTCGTTCATTCACTCATAAATTATAACAAAATAAGTTGAGCATCTCCTGTGTGCCACGCACACCTCTAGGCAATGAGTATACAATAATGAACAAAAGAGATAAAAGTCCCTGCCCTCCCTGGAGCCCAACATTTCAGAGGGAAGGGCAGACAAAGAAATAAATACATAAGCCTGTGGTATGTCAGGTGGTCATGGATACAAAGTAGAAAAAGGACTGGAGGGAGTGTTAGAAGTTTAAGTTTTTAGAGTTTTAGTTAAATAACCATAAAAAATTACAGGGGCTTAATACAGTGTGGATCTAATAAACTCTTTTTTAAGTGCAGATTCATTCAAATAATGAGTCTACTATATGCTAAAAACCATGCTCAGTTGAATATAGTAGTAAACAAAACAGACAAAACTCCCTACCAAAGAGTTTGTATTACAGGGGAAGAGATCACCAATAGAAGAATACTAAGTATATTATGTCAGATGACAATGAGGAACTATGGGGAAAATGAAGAGGGGATGGGGAGTGAGAAAGAGCAGCACAACTCAAAACACGGTGTCATGAAAGGTGCCATGAAGATGGAGCCATGCGAGCACAGACCCAAAAGCAGTGCAGGAGGCAGCCGAGTGCTTTCTGGAGGAAGCATTTCAGGCAACAGGGCAAAGGCAAAGGCCCTGCTATGGGCCTGGGGCTACTGCTTCCAAGGAACCAGACAAGGTTGTGTGCTGGGTCAGAAAAAGGGAGGGGAGATGACGAGGAGGAACAGGTGGGAGAGAGGACACAAGTCAGAGGAAGGAAGGGGTGCAAGGACCCTGGCATTTACAATGGGTGAGATGGAAGCCACTCAAGTTTCAGGTGGCCCTGATATTGTTTAAGCCATGAAAAGATACCAATTTACAGTAATATTATTTATATTGAAACAAAAACACACACTATGGCAGTTACTGCCAAACAGTAGCTCTACCTATTTTTAATAGTTGTATAACCCAGTACCAATCATTAAATCTCACTGATCTTTCTTTTCTCATTCATAATGAATGGACTGATCAAAGTTGCAATGGTTAACTTTTCTTTAAAAATTAAAAAACACACAGGTTTTTTTAAGGAGGCAGATTATTATTTTTAAAATTAAATTTATTCGGGTGACATTGTTTAATAAAAAAATATAGGTTCCAGCTGAAACCGGTTTGGCTCAGTGGATAGAGCGTCGGCCTGCGGACTGAAAGGTCCCAGGTTCGATTCCGGTCAAGGGCATGTACCTGGGTTGCGGGCACATCCCCAGTAGGAGATGTGCAGGAGGCAGCTGATCGATGTTTCTCTCTCATCGATGTTTCTGACTCTCTATCTCTCTCCCTTCCTCTCTGTAAAAAATCAATAAAATATATTTAAAAAAAATATATATATATAGGTTCCAAGTGTACATTTCTATGATACATGATCTTTATATTGCATTGTGTGCACACCACCCAAAGTCAAGTTATCTTCCATCACCATATATTTGACACCCTTTTCCCTTAACTCTCCAGTGAATAGTTTAAAACTAATGAAAGCCCAATTCCTCTGCCTGTGAGGGAGCTTGGCCTCTCTCTTGCCCTCCCAGGTACTGCCCTCTGACCTTCAAAAATCTTCTAAGAACACAAGACAGAAACCCATGGACTAGAAAAATTACTAGAGTCTATAGCTCTAAAATCCTCTAATACTAATTTACCCTAAATTATTCAGACTCAATATCCATCAACCCTACTGGTCATGACCTTTTTTTAATTTGTTGAAATTATTAGATATGTCTCCTTTTTCCCTAATTGACCACCACCACACCGTCCCCCCTCCACCATCCTCCCCCCAGGACAAGCCCTCACCGCCCGAGTGTCCGTGGTCCATTGGTTATGCTAATATGCATGGATACAAGTCCTGCCTCTGGTCATTACTTCTTTAATTCCAAATCATACTCTCAAATTTATAGCAAGTTTACACCATTGTCAGGGTGGCCCTCACACCTTCGTTATCATTATTTTCTGTTATTATACTTAAAATCTGTAAAATTGGTACCAAGATACTTAACATTTTCTTATGTTTTATTGTTCTCCTTTATTAGCAGATTAAAAGTTCTCACTTCCCACCTCACCATTATATAATAACTGAAAAAAATGATAATATAATTCAAAACTACCCTAATATTTGAATGATTACATTGGTAAACAGACATCTTTTCCTAAAAACAACTTTGTTTCCACTGTCACAGACTAAAAAAAATAAATTATGAAAACAGAATTTTCAAAGCAATCCACCACATACCTCATTGGCTCCACTGAACAGCGGTTCTCCAGTGTGCATTTCAACCAAAATACACCCAAGGGACCACATGTCGATAGCAAGGTCGTAAGGCATTCCCAGTAGCACCTCTGGAGACCGGTAAAAGCGACTCTGAATATACTGGTATATCTGAAATATATTTCAAAACAGCATTAATTACAAAATAAGTTTTAACTGTAGCCAGTATGGGATTAACACTGATTTAATATTAACCGGGGAAAAAAAATTACTAACTCCTAAATTAGGGTTCCATTTCCTAATTTCAAAAACAGCCTATGAATATTGTTTAAAGAACTAAACATGTCCCAGGAATGGCTAATCTGCCTGTGAAATGCAAACTATACACAATTCAAGTCCTTTCATTTAGCTCAATCCTAACTGGTAACCAAGAGACATCTTAAAACAAATAATTATGCCTTACTACAAGAAAATATTATTGAGAATAATTTATTTTCCTATTAATTATTCTTTGTTGCTATGGCTGGCACTTGGTTTACCATTAATTTAACAGCTAAACTGTATTTATAAAGTGGACCTTCTTTAGGTTAACTTAGGTACAATTAATGGACAATCCAGACATCTATACTATCCTAGCATCACAGATGAATCCTAGAGACATTGCCACATAAAGATTCCATCAGGAGTTGTTTCTGGTTAATCACTTCTCTGCCCTGTCCCCCTCCCACTTCAATCTAAGACTTCTTACAAAACAAAATATTGAGGTGGGTTATTTTCAATGAAGTAATCTGAAAATGTCTTCACAGACCAATTTATCTTCACTTAGCCATTGTAATTTCCCATCTAGAAATATCAGCAAAGCAAAGAAAGTTTTATGAAAAAAGACAGAATACAAAACAAAATCCTCCTAAGTACACTTTCTATGTGAATACTCAAACCAGGCAGCCAGCAATGCAATGTTGTTTCTAACCAGTGTTTCTGTGGCTCCGACCTAAACCTACAGCCAGGTCTCCAAGCGTCATCTCAGGTCAGCCCAACCTCAAGGCCTCTCAGAAAAGAAAGTCTCATTCAAAGAGACCAGGAAGAACTATACGTTTCCAGATTTTTATAAGCCAACATCATCAGCAGGCCCCAAAGACTCCCTGCTACTAAGATTACCTATTTCCCACTTGACGCAAGTTAGCAATTACCTCTGGTAATGACCTCCACACTGCATACACATTACAGTGGGGCCTTGACTTAGAGTGTCCCGACTAAGGAGTTTTGCATTGAGTTGATAAGAGTAATTTGAGTTAACGAGCTCCTTTAACGAGCTCAGTCTCGGAACGAATTAAACTCGTAAGTCAAGGCCCCACTGTACTAACATCTCACATATCTACTGCCACTATTTTACCTAATTCTATTTAACTCACAACTCCTGAAATGTACTTACCCGCTGCCCCAATTGACAAGAACTGCCGAAGTCAACAATCTTGATTGCACTGCGTTTGGGGTTACACAGAAGGATATTCTCAGGTTTTAGGTCACAGTGAATGATACTAAGTTCTGGAGTCGCGAGGAAAAGCAGTGCAGTGCACATCTGTTGTGCAAACTTTCGTGTTAGGTTCAAAGAGACACCTCGAAAATTGGTGTTCCTCAACAAGTCATAGAGGTTGTAGGACAGCATTTCAAAAACTAAACAGAGATGGTTTCGAAACATAAAGTGGCGTTTCAAATGCACTGAAAGAGAAAAGAGTTCCCATTTAAATTATACATAGACCAATAAAATGAGAATAATGTATGCATGAACTCTCAAATAATCTGTAACATTACGTCAAATGCAGAGTGAAAATCAAGTTAAAATTTGGAGATCAGCATTCTGCACTAACAGCAATTCTTTAATCAGTTAAAAACAGCTGAACTGTTCATCTGCTGAACTAACCAGGTGCACTGCCTGCCAGTAAGCACCATAATGCAAGAAGTACCACCCAAATGCCTTGTTTTAAACAAGGTAAGTCAGGTCTAAAAACACGAGTAGCAACTTGATGAACAGTCCTGAGAACAATCAGGAGCTGCCCTCACTCGGGAGAAAGCACCTTTTACCTCCTGATGCCCGGCCTCACACCTTGTCTAAGTACCACCCTGGGAAGGCTGTGACATATATACACAATCTAATTTTCTGTAACAAATCGAAGGAAAATACAGATTTTTCTTTCCTTTAGGCAAATATAGCAAATGTTTGAAAATCATGCATTAGAAGGTATAGTTCATAAAGCATTTAATTATGTTCATCAAACTGGTACATGGGACATCTTGCAACACTGAAGGTTTGGGGAAACTTCAAAATAAAGTTCAATTATAGGAAGAAATGATAAGCAGACTTATGAATAGGGAAAGAGTAGAGAACACATTAGTTGCTATCCCTGTTGACCCTCTATAAAGGCTTAATACTCATGAAGCTGTTTCAAAGATTGTACTTTAAGTATTAACACTGAGTTCACATCAAATGAGGTCATTCAATAAAATGCTGCCCTTCACTATAAAAATTCTTACATACACCAAACTGAGCACCTCTAACTCAGCTGGAGAGATATGAAACCACCATTTGTCAAGGGTACCTTCATTTTGGTCTTTTGTATCATAAAACAGGTTTCTCTACAGATCTATCTGGAGTAACTATGTCTGGTCCCTGAGGATGGGGACACATTGAGTTGTCCTGGTAACAATACTGCTTTTAGATCACTCCTGATACACATGATCTAAAATTAGAATAAACAACTCAATATGAATACTACATGACTCTGTAGGAGTCTGTAGTAGAAATCAACACTCCGCAAATAAAAAGAATCCTTAAATGTTACATAAGAATGTATAACATCTGCTCTTAATCACTGAAGTTCATGGGTTTAAAACTAAAAACACAGCTCGTGTGACAATAAGACACCCAAGAAATAGTCCATGCAAAAGTTTTAATATGAGAAAGCAGTAGCTACAAAAAGAACGCAAAGGTAGCTGATGTCAGAATTCCAATGTGATTATGAAAATCCCTCTACGCAGCTCTGAGATTAGACTGCTTCTAATAGAAGATAATCTACTCAGCTCCACTTGACCTCCCTACTCAGTCCTCACTCACTGAGTATCAACAATGTGCTAAGCACTAAAGATGCTGTCAAAGAATGCTCCAACTCAAGTATACCTGGTTAGGCTTTTAAACTAAACTTTGGGGAAAACAGATAGAAGGTTAGCAAGACTTTGTTCTACACCTAAATGGAATTTTCTTTTAACCAGACCCTGGCAGGTACTAAATAATCCAGGTAAGAAATTATGCTAGATGGTAAAGCAGATTTTTTAAGAGTTCAAAGACTTAAGACTATAAAATCATCTGAGTAAACTATATTGGTCAACCACTTCAAAACATAAATAAATTATTTACATTATAAAAGAGCAATAGGACTTTCAGACACCTTAAATTTAAGGTATCAACTCTACTGGTATATCTGCGTCTAACTCTAAAGTTCTTCATTTGTTGTTTTCCAATATATATAGAACCTCAATTTCTTGCTACACTGCATTCACAATCCTAAAAGAACTTAAAAACTCATCCAAAAGAATATCTGTAATGACTTATAAACAATTAATGATCATTCACCAGTTTACCAAAAACAAAAATGATCGCTGTCATTATGTAAGAACTGAGAAGCTAACATTTACTGAGTACTTTCTATATGCCTGCCATCTCTTCTTTCAATAAAGCAGGGTTAAAATGTTACAACATTTTCTCTCAACTTTAGCAAACATTCAAAATACAAGAAACAAGAGTGAGAAGGAGGAAGACATGCCCAGATACCACTTTATAAGCCGAGCATCCTTAGAATGTCCTTCTTGTGCTTCTAAAGCCCCTTGAGTGGAAACGGGCTTCCCTTATACTAAGTTATAATCATAGTGAACAGCAAATGTTCAGTAAGTCTGAATAAAAAAGGTTTTAAATACTAATGTTATTACTATGAATTATATCTGATATCTAAAGAGAAGAAACCAAGGAAGAAAAAGTAATAGCATAAGCTCTTTTTATTGTACAATGGGGAGTGAAGGGTGTTTCATAAATGGAATCTAATCTGAGTATCAGAACATTATACCTTTAACATACATTCTCTTGTTTCCACCACATTCGGGGGGACTAAAAAAACCATTAACACCACAATGTCCTCCCTCATTTTCTTAAAAAAGAGCTTGCTAAGTAAAATTTAACCTCATGTTTATCAAGTAAAGCCAGCATTTCTGAACTTAAATTGCTATGGATATATACCTACAGGAACTTCTACAATTAATTGATTCTAAGGTCTCTATCATAAAACGGGACGGCATCTTATATTTATACTGGGCAGCACATAAATTATTAGCGTCTCACAATCACTGGCATCTTAGATTTGGTTAAGAAGAGCATTAAAGAATGTATAATTAAATGTTTTGCCCATATACTAATCGGCCCTAGACGTCACTATTTTCCTAATTCTTCTGTCTCATTTTGTTTTCATAAGAAAAACACCATATTGTCGGTAACCAATTATTGTCTTCCCTAGCTGAAGCATAGACAGAGACCCCTAAATGTTGGTGACCTTTGAAACCCTAGCAATGGTCGGAGCTGTGCACCACCCAGTTAATCTAGATAATGGTAGCTGAAGAATCCTCCCACCTTAATTCATTTAATTACTCATGTAAATCCTTGTTGATAAGATAGTCTGCCTATTACTGGAACTTGCCTGCCTAAGGGTTATGCTATGACCTAGTCTGTGTGTCATTGGAACCTCCCTACCTAGGGGCTATCCCAAGGTCAATAAAAGCTTGGCGAGGCTTGAGCTCCGGGGAAGTCCTTCCCCTTGAGTGGACTTGCCCGCCTGGCTCCCCAATGTGTCCAAATTATCTCTTGTCTCTTGTCTCTTTTCATTCATCTGTGTGCGGCTCCTCTTCCAGACCCCGAACCCTGAACCACGCGGAACGTGGAGGGAAAACACACCCAACACCATATGACAATGAAACAAATGGGAGTTAGGCAGAGGTAGGGTCACATCCTATCTCCAGAGCCTGGGACCTTGGGGATCGTTACTCTTTATACAAACCACCTGTGAATAAAGAGTCTACCACTTTCCTTACAGGACTGCTATGATTATTACAGAAGATGGAAGAAAAGCACAATATGATAGGAGTTCAATAAATGGTGGCTATTATCTCTTTTCTGTTGTAATAAGTCCAACAGCTTCTAATGCTGCCAAACTTACAAACAGCCCGAGGAGCCGGGATCCTGACTCAGCCATACCAAAAGTGGTTCTATAACCATTAAGAACAAAACATACTAGCTTACTTTTCATTTCTGATCTATATTAGAAATGGTTAAAGTTACCAGGAAGAAGATTTTCTGGATAAATGTCCATGATTAAAGCAAACAAATGGGACTTTCAAGTCCCCCTTGGCCCCCCAAAGTCACTATTCTCGTTTGTTTCTAAACTGTATGCCATTTGGAATGCAGAGTCCCAAAAACTTAGCATATTACTGCCAGATCAGGTAATGTATATAAATCCATGCCCACCAACAGAAATAAACAGCTGAATTTTTAGTCAACCACTTTAAAGATAAAATCCACATAGTTTCATATGAAAATAACCATTAACTCAAATTTCTGGCCTGGATTAGGCTTTGTCTCCTGTTTGTTTACCTATGTAGTATTTCATTTCAGTGTCATGTTTGTTCATGAGCTCAAGAAGCCGCACTTCTATCTGGGCTTGATTCAGAAAAGCCTTCTTGTTCTTTATTATTTTAATGGCAACCCATTCTTGCTCCACACGATCATATGCCTTTACAACCTAAAAGAGAAGAAAGGAGGAATAATTCTCTATTTCACTAATGGCAACAATTTCCCAGCAGTTACAATTCACCTAATTGTACATTTACCTAACTCATTTCATGACGTTCCTACTTAGAAGAGATCCTATTCCTTTCCATTCAATATCATTCATTTACTACTTTACAATCACTTTAAATCAATCTTTTCTATTGAATTTCTTTTGCATCCTTATAGTATTTTGAAATATCTACAAAATAGATAACTTTCTTAAAAAAATTGGAATTAACTATTTTCCTGCTTCAAAAATAAATTAATTTTAACAAGTGCTTTGGTTTTTCATCTTTCTTATTAAATAACACTGTAAGACAATTCTTTTATATTCTTTTAAGGAGACAAAAACCTGGTTTAAATCTCAAGTATTAGTGTAAAATATATCAAAAGTTCAGAGTCACCTGAAAAATGTAGATAAATTTCTAACTTTAAATTAGATTTTCATAGATAACAACATAGGTATATAAAATAAAAATTAGTTTACACTAAAAAAATCAAATATAAATTACCTGGAAAGTTCCACAATACAGGAGTGGGCAAAAGGAGGTTTACAGTTGTTTGTATGGAAAATAATACAATCTAATCTAATAAAAGAAAAACATGCAAATTGACCGTACCTTCGCTATGCCTTAAGCCACACCCACCAGCCAATCAGAGCGACTGTATGCAAATTAACCCAACCAAGATGGCGGCCGGCAGCCACGGAGCTGAAGCGAGCAGGAGGCTTGGTTTCTCCAGTGATGGAGGAAGCCAAGCTTCCCAACTGGCTTTGAGCTCCACTGAAGGCAACAAAGTTTCAACTATAGAAGGTAAATAAGTTCCAGAATACAAAGAAAAAAGGGAGAGGCTGGGAGCTTCCGTTGCCAGGGGGCTTGGCCAGCCTGAAAACGGCCCTCAGCCCCTCACCCAGACTGGCCAGGCACCCCAGTGGGAAGCCCCCACCCTGAAGTGGGTGTGGCCAGCCTGCAAACACCTATCAGCCCCTCACCCAGGCTGGCCAGGCACCCCAGCGGGACCCCCACCCTGATCCGGGACACCCTTCAGGGAAAACCAGCCGGACCCCACCCGTGCACCAGGCCTCTATCCTATATAATAAAAGGGTAATATGCAAACTGACCCTAACAGCAGAAAGACTAGGAATGACTAGTCACTATGACACACACTGACCACCAGGGGGCAGACGCTCAATGCAGGAGCTGCCCCCTGGTGGTCAGTGCACTCCCACAGGGGGAGCTCTGCTCAGCCACAAGCCAGGCTGACGGCTGCCAGTACAGCGGTGGTGGTGGGAGCCTCTCCCGCCTCCTCAGCAGCGCTAAAGATGTCCGACTGCAGCTTAGGCCTGCTCCCCGCTGGCAAGTGGACATCCCCCGAGGCTCCCGGGCTGCCAGAGTGATGTCTGACTGCCAGCTTAGGCCCAATTCCCCAGGGAGCAGGCCTAAACCAGCAGGTAGTCATCCCCCAAGGGGTCCCAGACTGCGAGAGGGCACAGGCCAGGCTGAGGGCGCCCCCCCCCCACCCCAGTGCACAAATTTTTGTGCACCGGGCCTCTAGTAATTAATATAAGAATAAACTGTGTTTCAAAACTGTAAACCTACTTTTGCCCACCCCTCTATACACTAAATGTCATAGAGAATTTTGATAGTTTTAAAATGAGAAACAGTGCTAAGGTAAGGAGTGTTCATGACTAAATCACCATGCACACGTCTCATTTTAAATTTACTCATTTAAAAATGTGTTTCATGTTAACAAAGAGATTTACATAAAAATTAAGAAATCAATATAGATAAAAGAAACTATCTCTACTAATCAGGAATAGCAACTATAACTGATTAAAGAAGTTATATTTATAATATTATACAGAATCTGCACATTCAGAAATTCTGGAGGTGCAGGTAGAATTACCAGTGATTCCACTTTGTAGGTTGAGTACCACTGAATTACAGAAGAGAATGGAATGTATGTTCCAGGATTTACATCAGTCAGGATAAATAGATTGTCCATGACAGAATATAAACAGCTCAGCTGAAATCAACGGTGTAATAAAAAGTGCAGTATCTCTAGTTCCACCCAATACTGAAAAATACTAACTACAGTGGGGCCTTGACTTACGAGTTTAATTTGTTCCAAGACCGAGCTCGTTGACTCAAATTACTCTATCAACTCAATGCAAAAAATCGGCCGAGAGACAGCTGGTATCTCAAAAAACTGGTTAGTCGGGACACTCGTAAGTCAAGGCCCCACTGTATTATCTTTTAAGGCAGAGGATGCCCTATAAACACCTGACTAACTAACTGCCTGCACCAGGAGTTGCAGTTCAGTGTGTCTATCCCAATAGGATCCAGGACAAAGGCCATTAACAGGGCCCAACTATTTACTGACTTAGCAAATAGTTAACCGCTAAATGCCAAAGCAATGGTTTTTAACCCTAAATTACACATTTAATAGGCAGTTTTTAAAAATACCAATGCCCAGAATGCAGTCACAGATTCTGATTTAATTGGTATGGAGCCTAAGCATCAGTCCTTTTCCCCCCGAAGCTCCCCAGGGAAATTTCAACATGCAATAAGGATAACCATTGGCTAAAGAAGTGAAGGAGCCCTTATTTAACAAGGATCTGGCAGAGACTTCAGAGAAAGTCTAACCGAGACAATGGAGGACATTATCTGGTGAGTGGCAGGTCCTTAACCTGAGCACACCACAGCATATAAGAGAGGCATCAATCAGACCTGGTGAAGTGAAGTTTTATGTCAAAGAGGCCTACATTTTCACAGGTTTACAGAATTAGAGTAGAAGAAAATTAAAGTGAAAGAGGAAGAAAACATTACTCTGAGCTCAGAGACTGAGTATTTATGGAAAACGAAGTTTAGAGAGTAGGCTACTTGGCCATAATTTTCATGGTGGACGTCACACAAGTAAAAAAAATCCTGTTGATAGCAACTGCTTACACATTGGTGTAATTTTCAAGGTGGAGACAACAATCCCTGAATCGAAGGTGTTGAGAATCACTCTCAAAAGCTGGTTTCAGAAGTAACTTTCCTTAAGAAACTTTGAGAGAGAAACAGAAGCGGCTTCTAACAAAACAAATAATCCTATATACTAAAAGCCTAATATGCCAAGTGTCCAGTCATCTGTTCAACCAATCAAAGCATAATATGCTGCCGAAACCGGTTTGGCTCAGTGGATGGAGCGTCAGCCTGCGGACTCAAGGGTCCCAGGTTCGATTCCGGTCAAGGGCATGTGCCTGGGTTGTGGGCACATCCCCGGTGGGAGATGTGCAGGAGACAGCTGGTTGATATTTCTAACTCTCTATCTCTCTCCCTTCCTCTCTGTAAAAAATCAATAAAATATATTAAAAAAAAAAAGCATAATATGCTAATGATATGCTAAGGCCACTCAACTGCTAGCTATGACATGCACTGACCCACCAGGGGGCAGACGATCTGACCAGTAGGTTAGCTTGCTGCTGGGGTACGGCCAATCGGGACTGAGCACGACCGGCTGGACACGCCCTGGAGCCCTCCCATGGTCCCTCTCTCCAGCTGGCCAACCTCCCGCATCCCTCCCTGGCCTCTATTGTGCACCAGTGGGGTCCCTCGGTCTGTCCTGCACCCTCTCGCAATCTAGGACCCTTTGGGGGATGTCAGAGAGCCAGTTTTGGCCCGATCCTGCAGGCCAGGCCGAGGGACCCCACTGGTGCACAAATTCGTGCACTGGGTCTCTAGTGCTTTCATAAAAGAGGGACTCCCTACACACTGAAATGCCTATGACTAAGAAGAAAACAAGGTTACAAATCAAGGGAAAAGCCCCTGCATTATGTAAAATCACTAAGATTCCTTGAAATCATGGAAGGGGCAGACATATAAATGGAACATCAGGGCCTGGCAAAGCCACACCGAAGCTTCGAAGGTCTTCTAACAATCTTGCTCATGTTTCCTTTACAAGCTTATTTAATAGTGTAGATTTTTCTGGGTCTACACCCATGGCTGCTAACGGCCTACAGTATACTTTTTGTCCTAAGCATAAGACTGACAAATGACAAATTTGTTCCACACAGATTAAAAAGAGGTATATCTTACTTTCTCTCAAGGTAGAAACAGGTAAGTAAATGCATGCAGGTTCCATAGTTAAAGAAAAACAAAAAACCAACAAAATAAAATTTTAAAAGGTAATTCAGGATGAGTCATTTTGAGACCCCTTCTATCCTCATCATTAAGAAGTCAAAAGAAGTAATTGGAATGCACGTTAATGACTGACTCATAGCACAAAGGTTGCAAGATAAATATTCTGGGATTAACAGTAAATCACACCTCAAACAAAACAGAGCTCTGTGACTCAGTGAGATAGAATTTACAAGTGCAAAGAGATGGGGGAGCCACAGCCACAGAAAACGCTTTTTAAAAGTGCGAGGAGGAAGACTGGCTAGCTATTGGTCTGAACACAGCTAATGAAAGAGACTACTGTATTTAGGTTTTTGTGCTTTGTGTTGGGGCTGGGCGGGCAGGTGAGGAAGGGAGAGTAATGGGTAAAGAAAGAGGCCAGGAATGAAGAGAAAAAAACAGTTTCCTTGGAGTTCCCAAATTCCTGTTGTTCCTGATAGAAGATCCCCAAATGATCCTCTCAGAGCATCCAACTGAGCCCATCACACTCTGAGCAATGCTGAATGCTGTGAGGACTGGAAGAGGAGGCTTGATAAAGTCAGAAGATGAGTTGAGAGAAGAACCCAGGGCATAGTCCTTGGCTTTCCAAGCCTCCAAAAAGTGAGAGGGCACCTGCTGTGCCAGCTAAAAATAATAATTCTTTGCTCCTTGAGGAGGAATATCAGACAGGGGTAATTATCTCTAGCATTCATAATGGAGAATCAGCCATAGACTACACAAAGCCCATATGAACGGCAGGCCCATATTCATGATTAAAATCAACCTCTCAGTGCCGGCTGGTGTGGCTCAATGGCAAGAATCGACCTATGAACCAGGAGGTCACGGTTCGATTCCTGGTCAGGGCACATGCCTGGGTTTTGGGCTGTATCCCCAGTAGGGGGCCAGCAGGAGGCAACAGATCAAAGTTTCTCATCATTGATGTTTTTCTCTCTCTCTTTCTCTCTCTGAAATCAATAAAAAATATATACTTATATATATAAAAATCAACCTCTTAGTAACATAAGTACTTGGTAGCTGTATAAAGTAAATAAAGAAAAAAAGGTCCAAAGGGATTTTGATAGCTGATACATTTTACTATCTTTAGAGAGCTATGACAATCCAAATACATACCCATTGTTTAGATCTACTTACAAATATTGAAAAGTATGCCACTGAGGAAAGGGTATAACAACATCATTCACTAAGAAATTGAAATTTATTAAATCCAGCATTTTCCATTACATTACCTGTCCAAAGGAACCTTTGCCTATTAAGGAATCAATTTCGTAACGATCCATCCACTTTTCTCCGTTTTTTACAATGTAATCATAGTTATCATCGTCATAACCATCATTGTAAACCTTCCGCTCTTTCTTATGACTAGAATCGTCTCCCTGGCCCTGTTGGTGCCTTCGCTTCTTTTTTGCATAGTAAACCTGAAATGAGAACATATAGTGTTAATTGTGTAACTTAAAACATTGTGGATTAGGGGAGCATATATCAACAGACAAATCTGCTATTAGTAGGAAATTAATGAGTTTTTATTCTTTATAACAAATACAAAAAATAAAATAAAAATTTTCTATAGTTGGTATTTGAATTATAGAATGACACTGATACATAACCAATGAAAATTGTCTACAATAAAGTTCACTTTAAAATTACACTGTTTAGCCCTGGCCAGTGAGGCTCAGCTTGTTGGCGCACTGTCCCATGAACCAAAGGGTCGCAGGTTCTATTGCCAGTCAGGGCACATACCCAGGCTGCAGGTTCCATCCCCCGGTTGGGGTGCATACGGCAGGCAAGCAATCAATGTTTCATAAGGCAAAAGATTTTATAAATGAAAGTTTAAATGTATATAAACTGATGTTTTACTAATATAAAAGGCCCTCCTTTTATATTAGTAAATTGAGACATGCTCAATTTTTAAGCCTGTGATAATGTAACAATTAATGAAAAACATCCTCTTCCCTCCCCACCCCACCCCCGCCCAACACTAAAGGCCATAAACCTGGAGGCTGATCACAGATTGGTTTATTTTCCTTGTATCTGTTTTTCTTACAAAATAATTTCTAAGATCAATAAAAAAAAATTATAGGTGAACTAGGCAACAGTCCAAGTAATTGGTAACTAACTTTAAGAAAATTATAAATTAGGGTTTCACAGAACAGCATTAGAAAAACTCTAGTTTACAAGGTAGCACTACACTTAAAAACAAGCTTCACAAAGTTACTGTTAACAACAGATTAACAGTAGCTTTTTCATTTATCAGATATTAACACATTGACATTGATAAATTATTAACAATTTATCAGATATTCTTAATAGTCAAAAGCTAGTTTGGCACCACATCCTTTATAACACATTAATTGTGTACAATATTCAACTCAGAAATATTCCTCATTGCATTCATTCTAATTTTATCTTGTCACATTAACATACTAATATCGGCATTAAGCAGCATCAAAGTGCTGTAAAATGTATACATCCATAGAACACCTTTTTAGCTACATGGCTGCAATGTGAAAAGAGATAGGACTCACACTGGGAGAGGGAAGAAAGCACAGGCATGTGTTCTTCTCCAAAGCTCCCTCAATAATTAATAATGGAGCTGGAGTTGAGGCTAAGCAGCAAATGCCAATCAAGTCAAAGGGCTAAGACACTAGAAAAATAATTTTTGGTGGCAGAGCCAACTTGGAAGATGAGTAATTTGAAATGCTGTGTTTTTTATCCTACCTACTTCCACCCAAAAAGGCTTTTAGATATCTTACAATTAAAAGAACACCTAGAAAATTTAAAAAGACAACTTAAAAACACAGAAATATAGAAATACACAGAAATGCATTAGGCCAAGCACCTGTTAACTAGTTATTAAATCTATCTCAGAGTTTCCTGACATCCATGGCAAAAGTAGAAACAGATATATAAAAATTTAAGCAAAATTCTAACTGAAACATGCTTTTATAGTGGTCACTGTGCTTTCATGTTGCCCTTTCTTGTTTTGGAGAAGTTATTATAAAAATGATAACTCAGCATTTATTAGGTACAACTCTGGAAAAAAAGGGGAAGCTATCCACAAGTAATTTTTTTTGCAGTCCTTGTTAGTATATCTTCTTTATTTTACATAATTATACTGTCTATAAGTCATTAGTTTACCAGTCTTCACAATAATCATTCAAATGACAATCACTGGGGTAAAAAAAAAAAAGTTTAGCATGTTTAAATAGGTCACAAAATAACTTTTTCCCTATTCTATTGCAAGAGAGATGCTGTTATAATAAATCAATAGTCTTACCTCATTAATATGTTTATATGTTTTGATCAAGTCAACAGAGAGTTTTCTCAGCGGAGCAGTTGCTGGATCACGGAAGGTTTGGGGCATCCGCCTCTGTAACATGACAATATCAGGCATCACCTTAAATAGACAGAAAAGACTAGCACTTTAACTTTACTGTACTGGCATAAATGCCCTCTTCTGTATCCTGTGTATATGTATCTTTTAAAAAGGCATCTACATTAGATGATTTTATGTTCTCTCTTATTTCTTTCAACAGATTCCACTGAAGACAACCACTGGAACGAATCAATGAGATTAGCAGATAAACGCCCAGCTGCCCAAGGCTTCGATCCTGCTCCCCATATTAAACAGTGGGGTTACAGAGACACCCCCGGTTTAAGAGACTCGCCAAGTGCTGCCCAAGAGGGCTTCTCTACCATACAACTGGCCCAGTGAAAAACCGCTTCTGAATGACTCCTAAAGCCTGGCCTCGTTCAAGACTCGCAGTTGGCATCACGAAGCTGGCCTCGGAGGAGGACTGGGGCTTGGTGCTGCAGAAGTACAGCTCCCAACAACGAGACTCTGCCCTCGGACAAGCATCTGCCCTGTAAGCAAGGCTGAAATCTGCTCTCATTTCTTTAACACAACTGATCACAACATGTCCCCCATTTCTCCCCTTTCCCGCTTTCCCTGCTCTGTGACTCCCCGCAGCACTCAGGACCATCAGACAGATTACACACTTACTTGGTCTTCGTTTTTTTTCTCCTTTTCCTTCCACTACAAGGGAAACCTCCATAAGGGCAAGAAGTTCAATACTGTATTCCCTTTGCCTCAAACAGTGCCTGGCACACAGTAGGTGTTTAATAAATATTTGACTAAACAAATGGATCCATAATACCTATCAATATCCTTACTTATGATTACAATAGGAGCTGACCACAAACAAGTTCCACAGGACACCTTACAGCTAATGAAACTTTCTTTTAAAAACCTCATTTCAACCAAACTCCATTCACTCCTCCCATCCCCAACCGTAAGCCACGTCTCTTTCATCATCCAATAGGCAGTCAGAGTTCAACTATGAGTTTCCTGCTAGACAGGAACACTGCAACTAGCACATCCTAACCTGCTGTTCGTGCCCCACTCGGGTTCCCAACAGGCCTTTTGCAATCAATAGATCCTCAAACCCAATTAATTACATGAAGGTACCTATAGTCACCACCACTAGCTCTCCCGGGGTTCCTCTCCAGCTCTTACAGACACTTATGCCAGTCAAGTCCACGGAGTCAGAAGCTGCTAATGCAGCCCCTCTCAAAGGACACTCAGGTCAATCTGAGGGGCAGAGAGACAGTAACTACATCATACCAAGCAAGACCTCCCGGAAATATCTGGAGTCTTGGGATAATTAAGCAAGTTTGAAAAACAGAGGAGGAAGGTTGGAAGGTGACAGTGGACAGGACAGAAAAAAATCACCATCCCTGTGGTATGAAAAGATAGTTATCATACAGTTACCTAGGTACTTTCTTTTAAACCAACATAAACATTAGTTTCCTCTGCACCTACACTCAAACTCTAAAACGTTGTTATCCAGATAAATTCATAGAATTACTGTTAATAATTATCTCTTCTCATGATCCTCTACTTCTTAAAGTTCCAAATAAGGTTTAAGGAGAAAAAAAAAACCCAGTGATTCCAACTATTTGTCTGAAAAGATAGTAAGAATAAGAACATCTGATTGGTTTTGCTAATACACAGTTTTCTTTTTCTAAATATAAATACAGGTACAGCCACAGTCACCACCACTCGCCATCCCGAGCGGGGTTCTCACACTGTTCCTTGAAGACTTACTTTAATGATAGACAGTATCAGTACTAAGCAGGTCAATTATTTTTATGTGAATGAACGCTATAAGCATTTAAGGTAATAAGAGATTTCCCTTAGCTTATTTCCTTTTTATTTTTTAAGACCCTGGCATTATTTTCATGCCGGTAATTTACTCAGCAAGAACCTGCTCAGACTATTGGAGTAGAGCCTCACTGTGAGGTTTCACAAAATCATTTTACAAATAAGAAACCTGAACCTCTGGAGTAAAACCACTTGACAAAGTCCTGGAGCCAGGGCCACATGCAGGTGAGGAGAGGAGAGGAGCCTGAGGCCGTCTCACACCTCATCCCGGCTCTGAACGACAACACTAGGCCAGGAACCCCTGATCACTTTTAGGCCTCTAAGTCTATCCTCGTGGTTGAATCATTTTTAGGCTGTTTGTTGGGCAAAATAATTGTCATGCACAATAAATACTAATAAAATGAGCATACGCACTTATTAAAATTAGTTATGTACAAAATTGTGAATGTATAATTCCACTGGTATTTCAAACATCTGGAAAAAGCATACACCACTGACTACATCTTTCCAGGACAAATTATGCTCACTCAAAACACCAAGATCACACAATCGTAACGTAACACTGGGTATGAATGTAATGCTGACTGAGTAATAATGTTTTTCTGCATTCAACGTGAGTGTATACTATGGGCTTGGCCCTTCACAAAATATTGCTAACCTCTTCCACAACTGGCCAGACTCTGCCTGAAAGGCCCAATCAATTGGCTGATTCTAAATATTTTACTTTTCTTAGACACCTCTGGCAGCAGAAGTTACTATTTCAGGGGCACTTGTATATATAAACCAGATGCGTTCTGTTTACAAAAAACATTAGCCTTCGGACCAGACTGTATTTCACCACTTCAGCACAAATCCAGAACTAGAAAATAACTTCTCCAAATACTCAGTTACAAATTTATAGAAGACTCAAGGCCAGCCCTATGTGACGCTGGCTCCATTCCTGCTTTGTACAGCCACAAAGTCGGGAGAATGTATAGAAACGGGGCAAGCTCCTTTCTTTCTTCCCTGAAAGCCCATGGTGCTCAGAAGACCTAAAAGCTCAGCAAGCTGAAGGCGGCGAGTCCCCCACCCCCAACCCCACTCCCCTGTCCTCCCTGCAGAAAGGAAAGTTGATGAGATACTACCCTCCTGCTGCCTCAACTATCTAGCTGTGGGACCCAGAAAAAGCCACACCCCCAATGCTCACATCTCTCCACCTTTCTGTGTGAAGACACAGACCACAAAGCCAAAGAAAAGTAGTTTCTACCTCCTGCTGAGATCAGTATCAAGAGCTAAAACAACCTTTTTTCCCCTGAAAAGACTCCATAGAATAAGTTCCAGAACTTAAACTTTGTTTTTTTAGTTTAATGTCTATTCCGTCCATTTTACTTATATTATCTCATATTTTCATATATAATGCAGAATTAGAAACACTATATTCTACCTTCTTGCTATTTTGAGAGCCATTAATAAAGGTGGCTAGCATATTTAACGCATATCCAAAGTACTGGTTTAGTTTAACTATGAAAGACACCCTAACAGCCCATAGGCTCAGCATTCCAAACACCAATCATACTTTCCTACACTTGCCTTTATTACATTTCTCGTTTCCTAAATTTATCTTTTGAACAAAACTGTGTAAACTTGTATGAAACATTAACTACCAAAAATAAAATGTTAAAGTTAGCTCCTTTCAATTTATTTTACAATAAATCTTATTTAAAAGACACTGACACGATGATTAACAAGAAAAAATGAAATCTAATAATGAAATTATAGAAGTTTAGAGCTAGAATGTGGTGGTGTGGGCGGGGGTTGTCCTAGTCTAAGGTCCCAATCTTACATTCGAGTAACAGATAGAAGAGTCCAGGTGACCTGATTCAAGGCATACAACCAGCTCAGACAATAAAAACTTGAACCCATGTTTTATGACTTGTAGAACATACCACAGCAGCACCCAGTTTTAGTGGTTTACACTTCAGTTCTAGGAAAAATGTCTTCTATCTGACTGCCTTATTAGGTTCACAAATCTGTGGTGCTTAGCAGATATATTGGGCTGAATATTATTTTATATTACAAATATTGAATATGAATATTATACTTAAGACAATCTTATATCATATAAATCTTTAAAAGTATTTTACAGATTAAAATGAAAATACTAAGTGAATTATCTCATTTTAAAATAATCCACAAGGTATTTGTTATAACTAAAAATAGGTACTTTGCTAAATTACCTACTTACAAGAACCTTAAACTAACTTGAAAGGACTGGAATCTGTCCTAGCCCTCCCAGCTGCCGGTGCTGGAACTCAAAGAGCACTGCATCTGAGATGAAAGGCGCCTGGGCTGGAGCCGTCCTGTGCTTACACACTTGAGGAAGTCAGTCCCATCAGCTGGGAAACAGATAGAAACAGGCACGCTGCCTGACAGGCTACTTTGGGACCGAGGAAAATGAACTGTTTCATACTTTGTTTCTTAAAAGTACAATGCAATTGAATCATTGTGCTATTGCTACTTTTTGGATGTCAGAGAATTTTCTTCTGGTATACAATTAAACACTTTCCGAACTTGAACATTCTGACCAACTGCTCCAATTCCAAACATCCAACTTCTCAATATACTGCATAAAAAAATTCTTTAGTCCTGCCATAATTCATCTTACTGATTAACTGAATGTTACTCACATGCACATTTCATAAATAAAAATCAACCTCAACTAGTGACAAAATCTTATTATAATACATACAAGGTTGTCCCCTAATAATGACATTATTTAACTGTAGCCAAGCACATTACCTTGAAATAATCCAGTATAAGAAATACTTTGAAGTTTTCTAAGTTTTTCATCCTCACTTGATATATTAAACAACCTAAACAAAACAGTGGCAAACCAAATGCCCAAGTACATGGAAAAACAGCCATTTCAGACTCATCACAGACTCAATCCCAGTGGGGAAAGAAACTCCCAGACGATAGCTAGTCAAAACTTCTCCAAAAGTAAAAGCAAAATCAATGTAATGGGTGCAGATAACTCAGGAAAACATGAAAAATACACATACACGTGCATATGTGTATATATATCTTCTAATCTAATAAAAGAGAAACATGGTAATTAGCATACGACCGCTACCCTTCCCATTGGCTAATCAGGGTGATATGCAAATTAACTGCCAACCAAGATGGCGGCTGGCAGCCAGGCAGCTTAAAGCGAACATGAGGCTTGCTTCCTTCAGTGAAGGAGGACTCCAACATTCCCCGCCTGCGCTGCCGGCCTCTGAGCTGGCAGTTTGAAACTTTGTAACAAATATAGAAGCTAAACAAAACCCCAGAAACCAGCTTTCAGCCGGCTGGATCTCAGAGCTGGAGTTATACATTGTTTCAATTATAGAACGCAAACAAACCAGATACCTGCTTTCAGCAGCGGAAGCCTCAGAGCTAGAGCCAGAGCTAAAGCTGGCCCAGAATAAAAAAAATAAAAAAGAAAAAAAGGAGCGGTTGGGAGCCTCAGTCAACCGCCAGCCTGAAAGCAGCCCTCTGCCCCTCACCCAGACTGGCCAGGCACCCCAGTGGGGACCCCCACCCTGAAGGGTGTGTGACCAGCTGCAAACAGCCATCATCCCCTCATCCAGGCTGGCCAGGCACCCCAGTGGGGACCCCCACCCTGATCCAGGACACCCTTCAGGGCAAACCAGCCGGCCCCCAGGCCTCTATCCTATATAGTAAAAGGGTAATATGCCTCCCAGCACCGGGATCAGTGGAGCCGCGAGGCCTCTTGGCACCGGATCAGCGTGACAGGGGGGCAGCGCCCAAACCCCCTGATCGCCCTGCGGCTCTGTGTGTGACAGGGTGTGGCGTTCCCAACCCCCCCCCCA
>NW_005871432.1:802822-806526 GCF_000147115.1 Myotis lucifugus | reverse complement strand
CCAGGGGCTGCACCTAGGATTGGGCCCGCCCTCTGCCCCCTGGGAGCAGGCCCTAAGCCAGCAGGTCGTTATCTCCCGAGGGGTCCCAGACTGCGAGAGGGCACAGGCCGGGCGGGCTGAGGGAACCCTCTTCCCCCCCCAGTGCACAAATTTTTGTGCGCCGGGCCCCTAGTGTATGTATATCCAGAGATTTCAGCACTTAGTATTTTATGGAAAAAGCTGAATCTCTGTCTAAATATCAAAATTAACAGCATGATTAATTTGCATTACATATTTTTGTTTTAATTTTAGGGAGTTTTGTCCTTATTTTTATAAATATATGCATACTAAAGTAACTTATAAAAGCATAACATCAGCTATGTAAGTTTGCTATAATGAACTCTGACTTGTCCTCCTATAATTTACATTTTTCTACTTAACCACCCTTTTCCATACAAATAAGCTTTTGGGCCCTGGCCAGAGTTGCTCAGTAGTTAAAGCATCGGCCCCAGCACTGAAGGGTCGAGGGCTTGATTCCCTGTCAAGGGCAAGTGCCTGAGTTACAGGTTCACTCCCCACCCTCGGTGGGGCACATGCAGGAGGCAACCAGTCACTGTGTCTCTCTCACATCGATGTTTCTCTCCCCCTACCCCTCACTCTCTCTGACAAGCAATGGAAAAAATATCCTCATGAGAGGATTAACAAAACCAAAAAATAAGCTTTGAGTTTCTTTAATATTCTTTAGAAAAATATTTTTCCTTCCCTGTCATAGAATAAGATTATGTGATTACATTCAGTGTGTTTTAAGTGAAATAGAAGAAAAAAAAAACTCTTTAAATGCAAACTTCTTAACACCATACTATGTCAATCCAGAATTCCACTTGACATGTAAAACTGAAAACCATTAAAGCATTTTGCCTATTTACCATTTTAAGGAATAAACTACCATTCCAACAAATTGCTTTGATATGTCATGAACTTACCTGGTTAGTTAGAGGTTGCTGAATCTGGTCAGAATAAGATAAGGCAGAAACCTGCTGGTCACTTATGTTTGGCTGGCGACGGTCACTGTACTGATGTGAATGGGGCATCTGTCCAGCCATCTGAAGGCCAGCAGCATGGAATGAAAATGACGGTGCAAGCCGAACAGATGAAGGTTTGCATGCTGAAGTCTCTCCTCCTGCGAGAAGACAAGGGAGGGTTGGTGACAGGATGTACTCGGACCTCTCTGATAGTTCTTTAAATGAGTACTTCAGGGTGTTCAATGACATTAAAAACCTCTAAAACTACAAACGATATATCACTCAACACAACAGTTTTAGTATAAAATACAGTAATCAAATGAGTATCTATAAATCTGTATTAAGAGAAAAATCTTAGTTTTTTTTTATAAAGCAATAGGAATAATCTTTAATACTTATTTTCACATATGAGATTTTCATCAACTGAGAACCGTAAGTTATGTAAATAGTGCCGCGTTCTGAAGGGCCTCTCAAATGGATGGGGCTCCTGAGAAACCAATTCAAAAGAACACGGCTAAGATGCTGCTTTGCCCCTGGCAGGTGTGTGGCAATCAATATCCACAGCAGCGCCCAAACCAGGTGAAAGATTTGTTCTCATGGTGCTCACCACTGCACAGGTAATTAAAGGGTGAGCATAATACACAAAAACGACTCCACGGAATGCTGATTTCTCTGGACTCTTCCTAAGAGAACCTAGACCTGGCAAACTTATCACAATGAATGATCAATCGTTATCCCACAAGTAGGCTAGGACCATCCATGATCATGATGTTTATTGTAGAAATGAACAAGAAACATTTTGGGTCTCTAAAAGTATTTGGCAGCTAACTAATAAAAGTTACTTAAAGAGGGGGAAAGAAACCTTCTTATATTCAAGCAAACTTGCTATCACAGACTGAAGCCTAAAGGCAAAGGTAAAACCCTGGTCAGCAAACTCTGGACCAGCACACTTGTGCTTGTCTCCCTGAATAAACCAGCCATCTCCCACCACGACAGGCCAGCACCAGGGTACTTTTCCTGAAGTCTGCATTTCTTGAGACTTACAACAGCATTGGCCCAAGAGCGACGAGCACGGATTCTCAGCCACGCAGTTTGAAACTTCAGCTCCACATTTACCTATTCCTTTAGGTTTGTTGTGAAGTTTAAATGAGATACCTATACACCTAATTTCCAGATAATGACAATATCTACCTCAAAAGGCTGTGGTGAAGGTTAAGTGTTTTATTTAATACATGTAAAGTACTGAGAACAGCTCTGGCAATTCCTGAATGGCTCCATATCAGCTGCAATTACAGTGCTGTACAGTAAAGGAAGATGAGACAGTGCCCCTTCCAGCGGAGCACTCAATCTCTACATGAATGCTCACAGACACTATACACTGAGGAAAACAAAGCTTGATCTTTCCCCAACGTAAGTTTCACTCCTATTTCCTCCCACAGTGGGTGACCTGTCTCCCGCCCAGGCCACAAGACTCAAAGCTCTGGGAGTCTGCTAGTCTTCTCCATCGGCCACCTCAAGCAAACAGCCGCCCAATCTTGCTGATTCCACCTCCCATAGAACACTCCAATATAACCTTCCCATAGAAGACATCAACACCACCTCTTCCCTTCATCTCCATTACCCTATGCCTCGCTTAGATGACTAAATAGATTCCTAACAGTTATTCGTCTTTACTATGCCCATCTGCAAATTGGCATTTCTTCAATAACACGACTAGTGACTTTCTAAAATGCAAATCTCAATCTCCCACCCTATGAACTTGACTACCACCTGCCTTAGTACTTACTGCTTTTAGACCTTAGCTTGTCTCCCTCCACTACAGCATCAGGGGCTTGGCTGACCCATAGTACATAATAAATATCTGCTGAGTACGTAAGATGACAATGTAACTGTGATGGTAGACGAGATAACTTTTCTAAACATTTCATTACTCATTATAAAAAGTACTCAATATAATTATGTGGAGCAACTTTGTTCAGTTTAAAAAAAAATCAGAAATTTATCCTAAGGAAGTGACTGATAATGTGCACAAAGATAGTAAGAAAAAAATGTTTATCTTAGCACTGTTTGTAACAGCAAAAAACTGGAAACCTACATGTCAAATAATGGGGGGAAAGGAGGCTTTAAATCTGCATTGTAAAAAAAAAGGGGGGGAGCGTATAAATAGCTCTTATAAGTAAACAGTAAAAAGACTGAGGCCCTGAATGGTAAATAACGTAACCACTCTGGATCTTAGTTTCCTTATCTATGAAGCAGATGTATTATAACACTAACCCTAATCCCTGAGGTTTGTTATGAAGTTTAAATGGACACCACAAGTAGACATGCAGAATAGAACCTGGTATATAAAAAGCACTGTTTAAAATATTACTTCTGTTTCTATTATCAATGCCATTATTATATACCATAAACTTATCTATATATGTAAAAGCCCAGCAACCAGAACAGCACAATGACCACAACAACCAGAATGACCGGTGGCTATGACATGCACTGCAGCAGCTAACCAGCCTGATCCGGGCCCCAATCCCGCGCCCCCCGCTCCCCCGCCAGCACGGCCCCAAATCGACCCCTACCTGTGCGTAATTCGTGCACCAGGCCTCCAGTTTATTAAAATACTAAGACCTGGTGCACGAAATTTGTACATGGGTGCGGTCCCTAGGACTGGCCAACAATCAAGCAGAAGCGTCTGCCATGGAAGGG
>NW_005871432.1:778504-802707 GCF_000147115.1 Myotis lucifugus | reverse complement strand
CTAGGGGCCTGGTGCATGAAATTTGTGCATGGGTGAGGTCACTAGTCCTGGCTGGCGATCAGGGCCTATCAGGCTGTCTCGCCCAGTCCCGATCAGGGCTGGGCCGGCCGGGGCCTGCCAGCTGCCGGACAAGGGAGGGACTGCGGGATGTTCGCTGGTCGGGGAAGGGACCAGGGAAGGTTGGCTGGCCATGAGAGGTTGGCTATGGGAGAGCACTGACCACCAGGGGGCAGCTCCTGCGTTGAGCGTCTGCCCCCTGGTGGTCAGTGCGCATCATAGCGACTAGTCGTTCCAGTTGTTCGGTCATAACAGTCGCTTAGGCTTTGATAGATACATAGATAGATAGGCCCGGTGCATGACATTCATGCATGGGGGGTGGAGTGGGGGGTCCTCAGCTCACCCTTTTGCAGTCTGGAAGATCTCGGGGGATGTCCGACTGCTGGCTTAGGCCCGCCAGCAGTCAGACATCCTTAGCGCTGCGGCGAAGGTGGGCCGCTGTGCTCACCAGCCATCAGTCTGGCTTGTGGCTGAGCAGTGCTCCTGTGGGAGCGCACTGACCACCACCAGGGGGCAGCTCCTGTGTTGAGCGTCTGCCCCCTGGTGGTCAGTGCGCATTGTAGTGACCGGTCGATCCGCCATTCAGTCGATTTGCATATTACCCTTTTATTATATAGGACTAGAGGCCCAATGCACGAAATTCGTGCAAGGGGCTTGGCCCTCGCAGCCGCGGCGGCTTGCCTTGGCCCTCACAGCCCCGGCTTCATCCAGAAGGTCGTTCGGCTGTCCGGTCTAATTAGCATATTACGCTTTTATTATTATAAATATATATATAGATGCAGAAAAAGTGCAAAAAGTCATTAGTACATAACAAACAATTGTCATCAATTGAGCCTGTGTGTCAAGAAAAAAAAAGAATGGCCATCATCCTTGCAACGCCTTCCCACACTACTCAATGACCCTTCCCAATCAATCCAAATTCCCTCTTCCCCAAAGTTAGTATCTTGATCTCCAAAACCAGATTCGTTTTAACTTTATATAAATTGGTCTCTACACTTAATGACATGTTCATAGGCTGGTTTGTTCATTATCATTACTTTATAGTATCCAATTATTTGAACATATGACAATTTGTTTATCCATTCTACTTTTGATTGACATTTGGATTATTTCCACTTCAGAGTTAGTATGAATACTGCCACTAGGAAGACTGTTAAGTGTCTTTGGTATACACAGAGATGCTGTTCTGTTGTTTTTCCAGTTTTTTAAAAATTCAATCTGTTTTTCCACTAGTTTATGAAAATTACCTCTGCTCCACTCTTACACCAATACTTGAATCATCAGCCTTTCTAATTTCAGTCATTACAGGAGATGTGTAGTGCCCACTGAGATTTTAACTTGTATTTTTCTGGTGACTATGAGCATCTTTTCATTTATTTACTGGCCATTTGGATATCCACTTATGTGAAATGCCTATTAAGACTTTCTTTACCATTTTTCTATCAAAAAACTTTTTCACAAAATTTCTAAAATTAAAAAGTTTCTATTTTTAAACATGTTAGATGTGAGCATCTTATTGCTTAGAGATGATCTGCATCGTCATTCTCTTAATGGTGTTTTTCAATTAACACAATCTCTTAACACTTTTGCTTTAGAATTAGAACTTCTGGTGTCTGATTAAATCTTTCCTTACGCCAGAGACATGAAAAAATTCTGTTTTCTTCTACAAGTCGGATTTTACCATTCACATCTAGATGGGCAATGCTCTTGAATTTTATTTCCCCCAAAAATAAACATCCAATTGACCCCAAAGCAATGATTAAAAAAACAAACTTTCCCCACTGCTCTGCAATGCCATCTTTGTCATAAATCACATGTCCATACATGCTTGGATCTGTTTCTGGATTTTCTATTCTGTTCTACTGGATACAGACTTAACTAGATTTCTTAGATCTTTGTACAAAAACCAGACACTGTCTAAATTATGATCGTTTTAGAAGTTTTAATATTTAGTAGAGAATTTTATTCTTTAAGAATGTTTTAGCTATTCTTATCCCTTTGCATGTCCATGTATGTTTTAGAATCATCTCATCAAAAACAAATGAACCCATGTTGGGATTTTGGTTGCACTTACGTTGTCTCTACTGAACAGCACTGTTCATCAGAATTTTCTGCCATGATGGGTTGATCTGCATTATCTAATAAGTAGCTACTAGCACTACTGGGCACTTTAAACGGTTTTATTTTTTCCTTCCCAATCCTTATTCTTCCCTTTCCCTTATTCCACTTGCTGGGACCTCTAGAACAGTGTTAGAAGAAGAGAGAAGCACCACTGTCTCTGTCCCAATCTCAGAGAGAAAGCTTTCAACATTTCTCCAGTACTGTGGTTGCTGTAGGTTTTTAATTGATAACCGTTTTCAGAGTAATGATGTTTCCTTCTAGTCCTAGTTTGCCAAAAACTCTTCCCCACAAATGGATACTGAATTTTATTAAATGCTTTTTCTGCATCCAATGAAATGACATGAGTTTTCAGATTTACTGCTAATGTGATGAAAAACATTGACTGAGTTGTGAGTGTTGAACCACCTTTGGATTCCTGGTTATCCTTTTGTGGTAGATTTACTAGCGAAACCATGTGGACCTGGAGTTTTCTTTGAAGATTTTTCAATTAAAAGTTATTATTTATATAATAGAACTATTCAGATTTTGTATTTCCTGGTGTCTGTTTTAGTAAGTTGTATTTTTTTAATAGTATGTCTACTTCATCTAAATTTCAAATATACTAGCATCAAGTTCTTCATAGTATCCTTTCATAAGCATTTTGATCTAGGAAGGTATAATTGTAGTGATATCCCTTTTCAACTCAAGATTGGTTAATGAGGCCTTCTCGTTCTTTGTGATCAGTCTAATGAAAGGTTTATTAATTATCCTCTTATATGTTGTTTCTATTTCTGCTCTCATCTTGTTCTATCAGTTAGCAAGAGAGGTGTATTATAAATCTCCCATTTCAGTTATGTTATTAGATTACATACATTTAGAGTTATACCTTTCTGATGAAAAAATTCTGCTCCTCTCTATTTCCAATAATGTTTTTTACTCTGTCTGAAATTAGTATAGCTACACCAAATTTTCTATTAATCTTTGCATGGTATATCTTATTTTCAACCTTTCTATCTCCTTATATTTTAGGTTTATCTCTTGTAAACAACATGTAGTTGTGTTTAATTTATATTTGAACACTAATAACTTTTCTATGTCCCTTTCTTATTTTCTACTAGATTGAAACTTTAACCTCCCTGAATATAAATTACTTTATTTTTACTTATTTTGTACATTACACTATCAATTATGTATCCTTCTCAACTCATAAAATCAAATTACTTCTTTAATTTGTAATACCATTGTTGACTTGTATATTTACACACACACACACACACACACACACACGCGCGCGGCGCGCGCACACGATCACAAGACCTCTACTCAACCATCCAGCATGAGTAGAATCAGACTCAAGATACATTTGAAGGGACAGATGGGTAATTTTGTGATTCCCAGATAGCTATCAAAGAATTACAAAGAAATTGTTAGCTTCTGCTTGATTATTGTTATTACTATCCTCCTAAAATACTTCATGTTCTGAACCTAGAACCAGTCGACTACATGCATTAAATTCAACAAGCCTTTACTGTGATAATACTATGACACTGGTTACTGGGGTGCCAATGACACTCATGATCTATAACAGCACTTCTCAAACTTTAATGTACTTACAAATCTCCTTTCAATCTTGTTAAAAGTGGAGATTCTGCTTCAGGAGATCTAAGGTAGGGCTTGAATCTACATTTCTAACATGCCACCAGAGGATACCAACGATGCTTTGAGTAACACCTAAACTACAATTTAATGGCTCACCTTAATAAAAGAAAGCCACTTTCCAGCTAATACAAGTAACAGATAACCCAAAGGTATGCTGTATTCTGACTATACCATACACTACAGGGCTTTTCCTCCCAATAGATTACCTTCCTAGACTCAAGGGCTTCTGCTTTGTTTTTTAAAACTAATGCACATTCCCGCGCATAAGGCTGATATGCCAAATGAAAAAGAAAATTTTCTTTTTCAAATCTGCTGTAGATAATCTGAATATGGGTTAACAAGAAATAACTGTTTTTCACTTGTGGGACGACTTTCTCTCTTTAGGTAAGAGTCCAAGACAAACTAATACAGAAATTTCTTGTCAACCTGATTTTATTAATTAAGCAAATCACATGATTTGTATGTATTTTTCCTAAAGTTTCCATCTTCCCTTTTAATTCAAATGTTAATAAGAAAAAAAAACTCAGTTCATCCTATAATAGGGATGAAGATAAAGTATTAGGTTGAAAGTGCTGATATTAGAACTACTACAAAATTACAATTTTATATGGTTTAACCTGCTATCTACCATATTATATGTCTTATTCATCTAAACTTAAAACTAGCTCATCAGTACTAATAATATATTACTTACCCCGAGAATATATCACAATACATGTAGCAATATCAGATATTGTAATTTAATAATGAACTTATAATATTTAATTCAAAACTTTCTTCAAAATCATTACTTAGAGTTCAATTCCAAAATAATACTTTAAAGTGCTGCCAAACAGTACAAAAGGCAAACTGGAAAAAAGAATATGCATGTGGGTCCTATCTACTTTTTCATATCCTGTATGAATCTGTTTTACCACGAGCACATTTCTGTAACTTTTTAAAAGTTCGTAAAAATTGTGTTGGGCCCTAGCTGATTTGGCTAAGTGGATAGAGCATCGGCCTAAGGACTGAAGGGTCCCAGGTTCGATTCCGATCAAGGGCATGTGCCTGGGTTGCGGGCTCAATCCCCAGTAGGGGGTGTGCAGGAGGCATCAGATCAATGAATCTCTCTAATCATTGATGTTTCTCTCTCTCTCTCTCTCTCTCTCTCTCCCCCCCCCCCCTTCTCCCTCTCTCCCTCCCTCTCCCTTCCTCTCTGAAATCAATACACACACGTGTGTGTATTTTTTTTAATTGTGTTGGTAAATAAATAGTTTACTAAAAAATGAAGTAGCTTTCTCACTCTATTCGTTACTATATTTTACTAAGAAACTATAGTAAGTAAAGACCATACCACTAATAGAGATTAGCAATGATTCCACAGAGAAACATTTCATGAACAGATCTCAGAGAGTGGAAGATGGTGGGTAAGACTCAAAAACGCAGTAGTAGCCCTAACCGGTTTGGCTCAGTGGATAGAGCGTCAGCCTGCAGACTCAAGGGTCCCAGGTTCAATTCCGGTCAAGGGCATGTACCTTGGTTGCGGGCACATTCCCAGTAGGGAGTGTGCAGGAGGCAGCTGATCGATGTTTCGCTCTCATCGATGTTTCTAACTCTCTATCCCTCTCCCTTCCTCTCTGTAAAAAATCAATAAAATATATTTTAAAAAAATAAAATAAAGTTAAAAAAAATGCAGTAGTAGACAGAGGAACTGTCAACTAGAAAAGCCTAGAGAAGACCATTGGTCTGGTTAACACCCACATGTAACTCCACTTACAGGCAACTTGAATTTCTTTTTGTTATTAATATGTTGATTGGGAATCACCCTTGTGACAGTATAAACCCACATTGGATTTTAAAGAGAAAGAACAATATTAAGAAAAATAAAAATAATTCAAGTTAATTAAAACTATGGCATCCAAAATGTGGAAACTTTTATGAGGTCAAGCTTCTGGGACAGAATCCCATAAGAAATGGAGGAAGAAGGTGGGGGACAAGCTTATGTGGGAAGCACCCTGCAACAAGACCTACTCTAAAGGAAACAGAGAAAGTGTTAAAGGAATATGCAATTGTGCTTTTCATGGTGGCTGGAAATAAAGGTCCACAATCAAGAGGGGAACTGAATTTAAGTCCATGAGTAACTTTTGTTCCTCATGATATCATTAATCAGTACCAAAAACAGTGCCTGGCAAATGGCCTGCATTCAATAAATATTTGTTCAATGAAACAATAAACTGAATCCATCAGTAATATTTAGAATGTGAAGAAATGGTTGAGAAAGAAAGGGAGTGAGCTGAAGGGGGTAAGAATGAAAGAAATATTTTTAAAATGAGGGCTCATGAGCTAGAAATAAAGAAGTCTAATCATAGCACAGGCAAGAGCTACTGCTTAACAGTCTCTCTTACTCATTTTTATATCCCAAACACATAGCACAGTGCCTGGCTCCACAAGTTTTAAATAAATGTAAATGACTCTGTAAATTATCTAATGGTAAGGACAAAATGAACTGATTTCTTATTAACTTCTAGTTAGGGGCCAATACATGTCACTACAGAATACGTGAGTCCTCTCTCTCTCTCTCTCTCTCTCTCTCTCACACACACACACACACACACACACACACACACACACAATGAGGCAGTCAGCCAAATCACTGAAAACCAACAATAAAGAAAAACATTGTAAAAGCAGCCAGAGGGGGGAAAAGTACCCAATGACATACAGGAGAACCACTGACTTCTCGTAAGAAACCACACACACACACTAAAGTACCAGCTTTAAAATGATAGAGGAAAAAGACCTGTAATCTACAATTCTATATCCAGTTAAAACATCCTTGAAAAATGAAGGCAAAACACTTTTTAAGACAAATGAAAGTGCAAAAATTTGTCAACAGCATCCTTATACTCAGAAAATGTATATAGTTTAGAGAAGGAAGGTGATTCGAGATAGAAACTGAGATCTACACAAAGGAATAACGACCACCAGAAATGGTAAATATGTAGATAAACAGTAAAAAAAAAAAAGTTATCTTGTCAATATTTTTAATAACTATTTAAAGCAAAATTAATATTGTATTGTGAAGTTTCTAACATACAAAAGTAAAACATGTGACAACCAGAGAGGTAAAACGAAAATACTTCACAGTACAACTTAAGGATGCCTGTGATAAGCCCTCAAGCAACCACTAAGATTAGATAGAAGATAGATAGATAGATAGATGATTGATTGATAGATAGATAGATAGATAGATAGATAGATAGATGGATGGATGATAGGGACAGACCAACTAACGAGCCACTGGAGGAGACAAAGTAGAACACTAACTGTACTTGGGAACTAAAAAGAACATCTTGAGACCAGCATACATATGCATGCATTTTAGTCACACTATTTAACAAGCACCCATTCTGTTTGAGGTGCTATACTATCCTCATCAACTACATTATAAGAACATCTTCCTGAACCTTATAACAAATGAGTGCTTAACCCTTTCAATTATAAAAGACAAACCAAATTCTTACAGCTGAAATTAGAGGTCAAGAACTTATTTTTAGTCATAGCATCTGGAACAAAAGAAAAAGACTAAAACAGTCATCCAAGATACAGCTGCTGGATTCCACAAATTATTATACTTTACACAGTATAGCATGTAATATGGGTAAATTTATTATTTTCCCCAACATTCTAAAATTGTTACCTATTTTTAATTAGTAAAAATAAGTAAAGCAGATAATACTACCTGATATTTCATAAGCAGTCATGAAAACTTCAAGTGGAAAATCTTTTTTATAGTGTCCATAATAAAAAAATGTTTACTCATTACTAAAGCCATTTAAATAAAAAATTTCCCCATTTAGTAGAAAACAAGGTGCCAAGAAGCTTTGAAACATTAATTTCTATGAGGGGCGGGGGGAGGCTTTCCTTTATTAAGGTGAGCCATTAAATTATAGTTTAGGTGCTACTTGGTCTGTTTAGCCCAACATTTTTTAAAAAAAACCTTTTCCCTCTACCCCAGGCAAAGAGCAGAACCATACACATACTCCTGATTCATTCTTAGTTCTACTGAGACAGCTGTTAAACATACAAGATATATTTAAATCTAGTTAAGTACTTGGGTACCTATATTGAATTGCAGCATAATACTTAAAATTATCCAATGAGGCAATCGTTTGGCTTTGTGATTCCAATTAAAAACAGTATATTTACAGGGATTTTCCATTACAGAATGCCCAAAAGCAAGATATTCACCTGACCAGACACTTTGAAGTTAAGCATTAAGCAAATTTTAACTGTTCAAGAGAAGTTATAAAATTTAATAATATAAAAACAGTAACCCTTCACTAAAAGTATATTTATATAGCAAATATACACATCATTTCAGAGCTCAGAATTAGTTTTCCTTCTTCTATACCTGTGCAAAAGTGGTTAAAATTTGCATCTCAGTCTATACCAAATGAAAATAGTCTGGAAAATGTTACTGTCCAAAGTATTATACAATATCCTTAATCTCTAACAACACAATTACAAACACTAAGATCTGCCCCGCTCTGGGGAAGAATCAGGCAAAAGATGCAACTGATATGTAATACGGATTGCAACAGGAGAAGCCACAACCAGTGATCAATTAGGGGCTTATTTCAACAGTCCAAGCAAAGATCGAGAGAGCCTTTCAGAGGTTAATGTTGAGGAAGAAAAGGAAAGAGACCTATGAACACACACTGTGAGGAAGAGTTATCCGGACTTGAAAACTTGTTTAAATATGGAAGATGAGAGCCGAACTGGATTCAAAAATGACTCAGAAGTGTGGAGCCTAGGTGACTTGGAAAAACAGTGGTGACATTAGTCAGAAAAGGGCAGAGTAGAATGATGGGATCTCCTTAAATGCATTATGACTTGAACTTCGAAGGCTGCCTCTGAGTATAACTCAGCAGTTTTCATTTACCAAGCATATGACAATTAAAACTTGGTTGAAAACAGAAAGGAAAAGGTGCAAGGACAATAAAAAAGAAAAGGAAAGGGTGTGGAGGAGAAAAAGAAACCTGCCGGGAAGCAGAAGCCCAGGCTCTGGTCTAAGCTCAGTGACCACTGGACACTGGGGAAAACATGCCACCTTCCCAAATAACCCCATGACACACAGAGGGGGTGCCACTATGCACCTGGGGCTCTTCAAATTATATGTAACCACTGTCCCCTCTCCCTCATCTGCAAAGCATTGTTTGGGGAGGGAGCCTTTTGACAAGTATAACTAAACTGCTCTGCATTCTCAGGCAGAAAAAGAAGGTGAACACACCTGAATAACCATCTCCACAGTCACTTTAAACTTGACATGATCCCTTTTAATTGGCTTTATGGAGTGATTCATGGAAAGGGCAGCATCCCATCTAGCAACTAGAAGTGCATTCCCTGACATCAGATTGCCTGACAAGACCACAATCAGGATTGGAAGGCTGTCTCAAAAGAAGGGTCTCCCATTTCCTAACTAGCTCAATATTACATCTCTATCCATATACATGAGGCATTCATCCCAACACAGCCAAAAGCATACCACCTTCCTCAACACCAGTGCCTCTGCCAGCATCAGATTCCCTTTAAAGTCACCTAGGTTCCCCAGAGCACATAATAGGAATGTCTAGGTCTTTTTGAGATACAACACTTTTGAATGCCTGTATGATACTGTAACTGGATATTTTATCCCAAGTAACAATGATATAAAAACAAGTCAATATTGGAACAGCTGATGTCTTCCATGAATCCTATGGGTATATTCATGATTACAATACTTAAAAAAAAAAAAGTCTGTAAAAGTTTTATTTACAACATCAACACCTAAAAATGTGAGGTCATAATTTCAAAATCTGTTCAATTTCTCTGCCTCAATTTGTACAAATTCATTACACCAAGTGACTGCCACAGCATCCCAAACTACTATTATAAGCGGTTCTCCTCCTTGTCTATGTATCATCCTCAAACAGACCTTAGTTATTCAGAGTAAAGTAACAGATAGCACACCCCATAACTTGAGACACTACGTAAAAGACTGTTTAGGACTCAAATATGTATATTAAGGACTGAGGGATAATTTGGGAAAATAATCTACTGTCTTTTGATTGTACAATATGTAATTTTACAAAATTCCAAATATAATCACAAAGCTAAAAATCATATTCAATTGTTTTTAATACAGAAAATACTTATTTTTCTAATTGAATGACACATGCCAGTAACACTTCTTTCCACTTCCCACCTAAAAAGACATCTAATTTTAAAAAAAGAAAAATGTTTTTGGCTCTCCCTCCTAGGAGCACACCCCTCCACCCCCATCTTTACCCGCCTCTCCCCCTTTTCTTCCCCACCAGGGTGTTTTCCTTACCTCTCTTCCCTAAGCTCCAAGGGCCCTCCTTTTGTCTCTGTAACTTGTTTCCTAAGCCCATTTCTTCTACCACTCACTTCTACCTCTATGATTTTCTAAATAAACTTTCTCTTATAAAAAATGTTTTTAGTTGAGATATAAGTGACATAGCATTATGTTAATTTCATGTGTACAAATAATGCTTTGATCTGTTCTTTTTTAAAGTCACTAGGAAATCAATGCTGTGTTTAGACCTGATAGGCACTAGTCATAGGTGGCTACTGAGAGCTTGGAATAGTTAGCTGGAATTGAGGGAAGGACTGATCTTACTTGTTTGAGTATTCTAACTACAAATGCAAAGGCTACAGCAGACAATGAATGAATGAACGGGTGAATGAAGCAGAGAGTGATTCCTGAATCCCGCCCACAGCACTCTCACCCCCTTTCTAGTCTGAATGAGCTAACTCCTCATGAGCTGCTTGCATTCCCACTCACCCACTGAACAGCGGGAAGGCCAGGATGTCTTACTCATCTCTTTTATGCCAGCACAAAAGCACTCAATAAATATTTATTCAATGAGTGAGTGGATGAGCAGATATTAACAGACATCAAGTTCTCCACCTCAATTTACAGAGGGACAGCAGCAACCTAGAGAGATTTAATAACTTGTCCAAAAAGGTGAGTGGCAAAAAAATCAAGACTAAAACATAGTTTTCTATCTCACAACAGAACATGGGACCTTTCATCCTGATAAAAAGGTCCTAAAGTAGTTGTTTGTCCTTTTTTGGTCACTTGGTATCTCTGGACACTCATTTAGGTTTGGGAAAATCGTGAAAGACCCCCCCAAAAAAAGCCATGCCCCCTACTATAAAAGCCAAAGAGTAACAAAAAAATCACTCTTCCTTTCGCCTGGTAAACTAGGGTTTTGCTAAAAACCAAAGTTTGAACAGTCAAGTGTGTATGCTCAGAGTTTATGATCTCGAAGGTGCAGGAACAGTGAGAGCCATGTGCCGTGGGGAAGGGAAAGGTGAAGTTCACGCAGCAATTCACTGCAAAGTGCCAGGAGTGGCATTCTAACCAGCCTTGGGCCTATGCTTCACCCTGGCTGTATCCTCTGCTGCCTGCCACTTTGGTTCCTACTTAATTTTCTAGCATAATCTCCAGCCTTCCAATCAATTATGTGAACTAACTTGCAGCCTTCAATTAAATTCATTTTCAGCCCAACTTAGCCAAGAATGAGTTTCTGTTGTCTGCATACAAAAACCTCGACTATCATACATAAATGAACAATGAGGGCCATCACACCCCCCCCCCAAAAAAACCCCAAGATCACAGGAGAGGGGAGTAATTTACAGAAACATGGGGGAATGAGAAAAGGAGCAACAAAAGAAATAATTATGTAGAATAAATCAATGTCTTACTAGTGTTTATGGCGGCTGTATTGGCCACATGGCCGAGACTGCTAATTAATAACCAAAGGCGCTTCTTTTTCCTGACTGAGGCAACTAGTCATTTTCCAGGCTCTCTCACAACTAGCAGACCTGCGACTACCATCTGGCCAATGGAGTACCAACAAGTGCTATGTGGTGTCACCAAGCCTAACCCATAAAAATCTGAGTAAACCTCCCTGCTCTTTCCCAATACAATAACTGAATGCCAAAACCCAGGGCGACCTTTGGACACCATATGTAAGTAAAATAGGGAAAATGCCCACAGTTTGATCCTGGAATAACTAATTGTACAGTGTAGAGCAGTTATCCCCTGGTGTAACAGTCATTGGGCTAGTACATGAGCAAAAAATGAACTTCTAATTTAAACCACTGAAATGTTGGGTATGTTTGTTATACCAGCTAGCCTACCTTAATGAATACAAAAAGTAATATCAAGTTAAAAGGTTAGTAAATACTTACAAGAAATGTTATTCCCAGTTTGAATACACTGATCAGATGTATGCCACTTCCCACTAGTAAAGATCTGGACCAGGGGTCCTCAAACTACGGCCCGCGGGCCACATGCAAATACAAATGTTGTATTTGTTCCCGTTTTGGTTTTTTACTTCAAAATAAGATATGTGCAGTGTGCATAGGAATTTGTTCATAGGTTTTTTTTAAACTATAGTCCAGCCCTCCAATGGTCTGAGGGACAGTGAACTGGCCCCCTGTTTTAAAAAGTTTGAGGACCCCTGATCTGGACTAATACAAAATTACCTCCCAACAGTTTAGAAGTGTGCTTTGGCTTTTGAAAGGGTAGACTTTTTTCTTAGAGAATAGGTACAAAAAAGTAGAGGTAGGAGTGATAAAATTGGCATGAATCAGCAAATTAAATTATCCCTATTTTATATATATTTCACTCCTTTGTTCAACATTTGAATTCAAAGAAATCTAGTATACAAATTTTTTCCAGAATAAATCATGACAAATACTCAACTGTTGTTCAATCCCTATTCTTAGCATTTTGAGGGACCGAGTCAAACAAGGGGTCACAATGGAAAGGAGTATGTTCAGAAATACAGATTTTTGTAAAGGATTGGTAGAAGAGAATACTAGAGGAAAAATCCATCTCTTAACAGCTCTTAATAATGAATACTTCTGAAGAGTGAGACTCAGAAACAGGGGCAGCTTCCTTTATCTGATTTATAAGGACATACCATGCCTTAGGGCAGCGGTGGACCACTGGCGGTCCGTGAGGTCCAAGAGGTTGGCAACCGCTGATTTAAGGAAACATTTGGAGCAGTGGTCACCAAATGCTGGTCCATGGACCACTGGTGGTCCATGAGGTCCGAAAGGTTGGCGACTGCTGCTTTAGGACATACCATGTTTTATTGCGCTTCGCTTTATTGGGCGTCACAGATATTACCTTTTTTGGCAATACCTGCTTTATTGCGGTGGTCTGAAACCACAGTATCTCCAGAAGTATTGTATATAGCGTTATTACTTTATCATTAATGTACAATTTTTAAAACCACTATACACAATTCACATTTACTAGAAAACACCAACAAGAATAAATGCTCCACTGAAAGCACAATAGGTTTCCCATCTCAAAGCTAAGATACTTCGTCACTTCTACCTTGACTCACCATGGTGATCCCACACCTACAGCACAGAAACTACCCGCTCCAACAATCTGTCATCTCTGTTGGCTACTTAAATCAGCTTTATTTTCTAGCTCTGAAGTTGAACCATACCTTCGAGTACAATGGCTGGAAGGTACTGAGGAGGGATCAGCCAACTTCTTCTTAAAGCCAGAGTGTGCATATTTTAGGAGCATACCGTCTCTGTTGCAATTAATCAACTCTACTCTTGTAGCACAAAAGCAGCCAGACAATACATATAAACCAATGAGTGTGGCTGTGTACTGTTTTCATAAAAAAGAGGCAGCAAGCTGGGTTTGGGGTCTTGAGGCTTCAAAAGCAGCACGGTTAGTATGAGGCACCCTGAAATTATCGTGTGTGTGTGTGTGTGTGTGTGTGTGTGTGTGTTTTTTTTAAGTCATTATCTCTTAATGACCACTATAATACAAAGCCCTTAAGGATAGAACTGCTGCTTCATTCACTGACAAATCTTTAGTGAATGGGCACAAAGTGACACTCAAAAAATACCATTGCATGACTCAATTAACTCACCTCAAGAGACTTGAACACAGATTACTAGAGAGGAGGGGAATATGAAAGAAAACATTTCTCCTATTAGGAGAATAGAAAGATTATTATATATGAAGTTATGCTTCCTGGTCAGATGCTAAGTGGTCCCCCCTTCCCTCCCAAGCAATGACTGTCCCTGAGAGGAGGACAAGTGTTAATAATGAGGAAGGGGAGGGGGGTGACACTAACATCAAACAGCAGAGCAGGACTCTATCAAGGTCACCAGAATCACTGGGGGGCCCTGGGAGCAGAACTCCTGCTGCTGGGCCTGGATGCTGCACTTCAATAGCAGGAAGGAGGGCTGCCAGCCAGGTATCACGAGTGTGGTGTCTGTACCACCCAGAGCAGAGACCAGGCACTGAGCAAATACTGCAGCAAAAAGAACAAAGTCTAGCCTCAGCACTAATTCAGTGTGACCTTCACCTTCTCTCCAAGGCTCAGTAGCCCTCTGTAAAGTGGGGATAAGAAATCATTCCAACACTCAGGGGAGGTTCACAGGAGCTAACACATTTGAACACACTTTATAAACTCGAAAACACCCCACAAATTCAAACTAAAGGATCTGAAAGATATTTTCATGCTATGGAGTCTCAAGCTAAGGATAATAGTATTTCAATAGCTTGAAAGTAGTGTCAATTTTCCCATTAACCACTTTAATAAATAAAAAAGTCAATTAAAATGCTTTTAAATTTCCCCCATGGACCTGAATTTTCATTTTCAGTTTTTGAAAAATGCAACTTGTCAGCTTTGTTTTTTGGGTTGCACCTGCTGCAGTAAGTATTTAAAAGTGAATTTAGTTCACTGTCTTTAGGGAAAAGTAAATATGCCTGTGCTTTCAGAGATATTACAATGTTTAGAAGATGTTTAAAATAAGACAGTGCAGTGTAATCCATTATATACCAAATGAGTAAACGGGAAGACCTACTGCTCAATTTTTCAAACTTTTACAAATTTTCAGTTATAAAATGTTCTTCCACATTAACAACTGACAAACATGAAAGGTATATATCAGTGATGCGAACCTTTTGAGCTCGGCGTGTCAGCATTTTGAAAAACCCTAACTTAACTCTGGTGCCTTGTCACATATAGAAATTTTTTAATATTTGCAACCATAGTAAAACAAAGACTTATATTTTTGATATTTATTTTATATATTTAAATGCCACTTAACAAAGAAAAATCAACCAAAAAAATGAGTTCGCATGTCACCTCTGACACGCGTGTCATAGGTTCGCCATCACTGGTATATATGGTTCCTAACAAGGACTTTAACCAACTAAATTTTTCTGCACATTACCCCATTATTTTGCCTCCTAATGCCTCAGACATTTTTGTAGCAAATTCTACTCAATGTTTTAAAAGCAGGAAAGCCCTTAGCCCAAAATGAATAATAAAAATGTTAAGACTGCTAATACTGAGAAGAACAGAATGCTAACCTCCAGCCTTTCCTTGGCTCTGTGACAAAATGGATAGCGATTACAAATGACTACTCTTTTATATGGAGCTTCCTGGGCTTTCAGATGAGCAACTGTCATTCCTCTACTCCAACTGGGGAAAAAGTTAAGTTGTTCATGATACAAGAATAGATTTGGGTCCTAGCCGGTTTGGCTCAGTGGATAGAGCATCAGCCTGCGGACTGAATGGTCCCAGGTTCAATTCTAGTCAACGGCAGGTACCTCGGTTGCAGGCTTGTCCCTGGCCTAGGCCCTGGTCAGGGCTCGTGCAGGAGGCAACCAATTTGTTTCTCTCACATCGATATTTCTCTCTGTCTTTCCCTCTCTCTTCCACTCTCTCTAAAAAGAAAAAGAAATCAATAGAAAAATAGCCTCTGGCGGGGTTTTAAAAATAAAGTTAAAAAATAATAACTGAAAAAAAAAAAAAAAAAAAGAATAGCCCTAGCTGGTTTGGCTCAATGGATAGAGCGTTGGCCTGCAGACTGAAGGGTTCCCGGTTCGATTCCAGTCGAGGGCTTGGGTTGTGGGCTCGATCCCCAGTGGAGGGCGTGCAGGAGGCAGCCAATCAATGATTCACTCTCATCATGGATGTTTCTATCTCTCTCTTCACTTCCTCTCTGAAATCAATTTTTTTAAAAAAGAATAGATTTGCAAAATGTTGTGCATCACAGTGTAGGGCACTATAACCCAGAATATTCCAGAGATACATATATGTGTTCATTTGAAACAAGTCAAACGAAACTGAAGTAAAGCACTCCCTTGGAGAGATCATCCCTGACCTTCCAGGGGGAACAACAACAACAAAGAAAAGCAACTGGACCTTCCCCAACCATCTACTTATTTAGATGTTTATAATATATCTCTATCCATTATAATGTAGGCACCATGAGAGCAATGATTCTGTCTCACTGACAAGTATAGACCCAGCACCCAAAGGAAATGCTCAGCACAATAAATGTTCAACAAGTATTTGTTGCTTGTCTCACATAATCTCTCATCATTATCTTAAACCACCTGACATCTAGCAGAATATCCGTTAGTTACTAACCAATCATGCATAGTCCCATTGTTTTCAGATATGCATTCTATAAGTTGTATAAATTTAACAGAATTGCCTTGATTTCCCTATATTTATTTTTATTCCTTCTACAAGGAACAAGTGAGGCTGATGTTCTAACTTTATAATAATACTAGAGGCCTGGTGCACAAAATTTGTGCACAGCTAGGGTCCCTAGGCCTGGCTGGTGATTAGGGCCAATCGGGGCCTTCTGGCTGCCAGCCAGGGCCTTCTTTCCCCGGCTGCCGGCTGCCAGCAGGGCCTTCCTTGGTTCGCGCACGTCATAGCAAACAATCTAACTCCTGATGGGACAATTTGCATATTAGGCTTTTATATATAGTATATAGATATAGAAGATTAATTTCCTTATGAAAGAAACAACGCATTAAATAAGTGAGTAGATTTAAAGAAGTATATTAGGGGAAGCATAGAATAGGCCTAAAAGAACAGACTGTGGAGCCAGGTTTGAAGTATGGCTCCAACACTTACTAGTGTGTCCTCTGGCACCTTTCTTCACTTTCTGTGCCCCAGTTTCCTCATTAATACTAGTAAAAGAGAAATGAGCAGCACAATATCACCTCCCAGTTCTCCAGCCCTTTCCAGGAAAGCCCTGCTCTCCACTCTACTGTCAGCCTCTCCACCCAACTAACTGCTCATGCTCTCTCTTCCTTTCATGGTAAAGCAAGACCAACACATATGGACTCACTATTCGTTTCTGGATTTTCTGCAATATGGAATTTCTATTTAGGGGTTCTACTTACCCTATTTAGAAGCAAACAAATATAACTCTGCCCCCCACCCAAGAGAACGCCTTTGCCTAACTTCCCTTTTGTACTAACAATACTCTCCCACTCATCCAGACTTGACATCATGCTCCACCCTACGTGACTAATCATCCTCCAAGTTCTGCCTAGGGTTCCTTAGGAAATTCTTTCATATCCTTCTTCACTGTTCTTTTACATTCTTTTTCAGACAGAAAGTTCCATAAAAACAGAGGCAGATTATGATTATTTTCACACGTGTATCTATTCCCAACATCTAGTGAAGGGTTCTGTACTTAGGTTCAATAAGGCACAATTCCATAAACAAGTCCTCTCCTGTTCTTCAAACACATTACAAAAAACTATCAGAGCTAATACGTGATCTTAGCAAGGTTGCAGACTGTAAGATCAATATATAAAAATCAGTTGTATTTCTTTTTATGTACTAGCAATTACAATCAGAAACCGAAATTTAAAAACCATTTATAGTTACATAAAAAACATAAAATAGGTATGAATCTGACAAAAGATGTGAAGGACTAGTATACGAAAAAGTTTTTAATTAGAGCCGTGACCCATGTGATTCAGTTGGTCGAGTGTCATCCTGTGCACCAAAAGGTTGCCAGTTCAATTCCCGGTCAGGGCACATGCCTGGGTTGCATGGCTTTATTCCCCAGTAGGAGGTTGCAGGAGGCAGCCAATCAATATTTCTCTCTCCCTCTCTCTCCAAAAATCAATTTTTAAATTTTTTTTTTTAGTTTTAATTAGAAAAATTTAAAAAAATCTAAATAGGAGAGATATACCAACTACATACCATGTGCATGACTCCGAAGAATCAATATTAAGATGTCAGTTCCTCCCCAAAATCATCTATAGATTCAACACAATCCCAATCAACATCCTAGTAGACCTCTTTGTAAAAACTTACAGACCGGCACACATATGGAAGACTGATTTCTGACAAAGATATAAATGTAATGAAGTGGAAAAAGAATAAGTCCTTTCAACAAATGGCTGTAGAATAACTGGATATCCATTTGCATAAAAAAGTGATCTTTTAGATGCACCTTGCAATACAATTTACAAATATTAACTCCAAATGCATGCCAGATTTAAATGTAATATCCAAAACTATGAAGTCCAAAGGAAAAAATAACCATGGGAAACCTTGAGGCAAGTGGGCAAAAGTTTTCCCAAAAGCATCCATAAAAGAACAAATCAATAAAATGAACTTCATAAAATAAAAAACATTTGTTTTTCAAGACTCTTTGTCAGATACATAATTCACAAAGATTTTCTCCTACTCCAGGGCTTATTTTTTATTTTCTTTCTTAAAAGTATCTTGTGACAAAGAACTTGTATTCAAAACAGATAAAGAATTCTCAAAGCCCAATAATGAAAAGGAAAAAAATAAAAAAACAAGTTGGGCAAATATTTGAACAAACATATCCCCAAAGATGACTTATAGAGGGCAAAAAGCACATGCAAACATGTTCAACATCATTAATCACTGGGAAATGCAATGAGACATCACTGCACATCTACTAGAATAGCTAAAATAAAAAGAGTGACCACACCAGATATGGGAATGTGTGGCGGAACTATAACTCTCTGTACAGCTGGTAGAAATGTAAAATAGCACAACCACTTTGGAAAATGATTTAATGGCTTCTTAAAAAGTGAAGTATACACCAGCCATATGGTCCAGTCATTCCACTAGTAGGTGTTTACCCAAGACAAATATAAACTCATCCACACAAAGACTTGTAAATTAATATTCATAGCAACTCTGTAACAAGCAAAAACTGTAAACAACCCCAATGTCCTTTCAACAAGTGAATGGATAAACCGTGATATATCCACACAATGAAATACTACTTCAGTAATAAAAGGAATGAACTATGATATGTGCTACAGCATGGGTGAATCTCAAAATAATTATGCTGAGTGAAAAAAGACAACATATTATACGATTCCACTTACATAAAATTCTAGAAAAGGTGAAGTAATCTATATTGATGGAAAGCAGAGCAGTCGTCTCCCAGGGATTGGGGGCAAAGGAGGAGGGAGACCAGGAAGTGGAATTACAAAGAAGCACAAGCAAATTTGGAGGGGGAGGGATAGATACAGTATGTTCATTGTCCTGATTGTGGGTGATACATGTCAAAATTCGTCAAATATGTGAAGTTATTGTATGCCAAGTGTAATACAATAAGGCTGTTTGAAAAGTTTCAATCTATCCAAAATTTGATCTTTTAGAGGCATACTCGCCACCCAAAGATATCTTCTCCTACTCCATATCTCATCTCAGGTGATGGTAACTCAAACCTTCCAGTTGCTTAGACCAAACACCTTAAAATCATTCAATATCATATTTTCATATTTTAAGAATGTCTTTTAATATTTGCAAACATTCATAAGAAATGTTTTTTTAAAAACACCATGAAATGCTGCTATGAAGAATTTTTAAAACCCCCACTTTTTACAAGAAAAACTTCAAAGTCTATGTTTCCCATTCTTCATGGCCCTCAACAACACAGTCTCCTTTACCATCAACCAAGCTTTCTAAACAGGCCTTCACCTTCAAAGGATACCATGCACATTACAGAATCACCTGTTAAAATCACATCCCCTAAAACCATGTGAAATACCACTCTAACCAAGAATCTTTTCCTAGTCCCAATCCAAAAAGATGCCCCCCCCTTCTAAATGTCCACCTCCCTTGCAGCATAATGTGATGTAGTTAAGACACAGCTCATCCACCTCCAGAAAATTATAAATGTCCTGAGTGTGGTACTCTCTGGACTATGTGGTACAATAAAGTGTTTCCACACATTAGTTTTATAATACGAAAGCATAATTAATAATCAAATGTTATGGTTTAATTTTTGTTATACTCCACAAGGCTGTAAGATTGTCCAATTAGCTTGTCTGTCTACTAGGCCCTTAGATGAAGGAGACAATAAATAAATGGGTAAACTTTTTAGAAAACTTGATACAGACATCTAAATTCACAGGGATTATTCTTGTGACATTCTGTGTTTCAATGCTTTAAGGCCAAGAGAGAGGGAGGAAGGTAAGTTAAAGTCTTAACCAACAGACAAAAAAGTGAGGAGAGCTGATTGCCACAAAACCAAGTGGAGAAAAGCCAAAGAGAACGAGAGTTAAAACAGTAAAACTACAGGTCTCGTTTGAAATGAATAAGCAGCCTACTTGGGCACTGAAACCTCTAAGACCGGAAGCCTTCATCACCGTGACCACCTGCTGTGCTGGGTAACTAAATAATACAAGAAATATTACCTTTGTTCAATTATCACCTATTCTTCACACTAAAATGTTCTTCCTTCCTATTACTCTCCAGCTATTTGAATCCTAAACACATTTAAAACCTTAATGCAGTTCTATGAGCTTCCTCTTTAAGCCTTTCCCAGTATACTCAACCCGTTTCCCATGACCCTACCCTCAAAACACCTGGTGAAGACCTCTTCCCATACTCTTCCAGATAAATCCTTACAGAACTTTCCATATGGTTATCTTATACTTTTAGCTAACTTTGCATGTATATATTCTTTACCTCTTATGTTCCTTGAACAAAAAGACTGAGTTTATATTTCCTACAGAATCACCCACCTAACAGTACCCAATACAGACTTACTGGAAACCAAAGATAATACAGTATAAGCAATAGCTAAAATATCTGATGAAATATGAAAAGTAATAGTGGAAGGTGGTGAATAACAACCAAATGAACAGAACGTCATGAACAGGGTTTCAAGTTTATGCTCCTATTTTGCTAGATCACATGAGCAGCACGAGATAAATCCTGCCCAAAAGCTTGCACCAATTTATTAAAACAAACATGTACATTTATAAAAGGTCAAAAACATGAGAAAAAATCAAATATGCTACTCATTGCAATGGTACTATTTCTAATCTGGAATAAAAAAAGAGATCAATTTTACTGAACAATTTTAGAAAACCTGTATATTGTGCTGCTACCTGGGTTATATTTTAAAAGATAAAGCTAAAACATTTCCCTTTTATGTTATGAAAGTACTTAATTAGGTAAAGATTTTATACAACTTAACTTCTATAATATAATACACATATTTTGGTTACAGGTATTTAACAGAGCAATTAAATCCTTATTTCCACTTCTGTTCTAAAATCCGCCTGCCCGCAGTGAGTGGGAACTGCTGCAGATCATTAAACACTCATTTATCAATGTCTCTCACCAGGCAACACAATGCAGCAGAACAGCACAGGGAAACCATCCCGAACCCCAGCAACAGCGGCTAATTAGCATAGCCTACCACTAAACCTACACCATATGATTGGAACTGTTAGTTGGAATGCTAGCCAATCAAACTAGGTTATGCAAATAGCCTATTTTAGTTGCCAGGGCAGGGCTACTTCCAATTGTCCAATAGGAAAACAAGCAATAAACAAGAAATGAAATTGAGCTTTGTCACATTTTCAAGTTGCTGTTAACACTTTCAGGTTTAGAGCAAAATTAACAGCAACTGTAAAGGATTAGAATCATATTCTGCTTTCCAATCCAAAAGCAATCCAATGATAAATACACAGTATACGTACGGTTAAAGTCATGCATTTAATTTTAACTTTTTACTATATAGATATGTTTTTCTAACAGCTGCAATCAACATTTCAACTTTCTCCCCCACCGACTCAAAAGCAACGTTCTGTAAATGTCTTTCTATAGATTCTCAAACATTACATTATAGAAAAATCCTACAAAGCATTTTTATTCTACTATGAAAAGACTAAAAGGTGAGCGTAACAGAACACCCACTGGGGGTCTCAAACAAGCTTTATTAGATTGAAGAGAAATTAACATTTTGTTTTTTATTATGACATATGTTATACAACTTCAAAAATAATTTAAAAATAATAAGACTCAAATTAAGTATTAACCCATAGGCTTAAAATATACAAATTGAACCCACATAATAATACTCATCTCTTGGAATCAAATTAAACTAAGATATAGGCATAATATAAGCATATTATATTCATATGTGAAATTTCTAATAATAAAACAAAAAAAACTACTCTGTCAGTACATACTAACAGCTACAAAAATAGTTTTAAAGAACATCAGTGCTCTGACAATTCTTAGTAGTTGAGAGAATTTCTTTAATCTCACATTTTCAGATAAATGCTTTGAAACATGTCAAAGAGACACAGTTCCCATTTGTGCCTTATAATTGTATCTTTATAAAAGATACAATTTTATTTTAAAATAGATCATGTCCCACCTATCCTAGCAATTATCTCCTAAATGAAGTACAGATTCAACCCACACCAAGAATCAGTGATTTTTAAATATATTTTCCATCGAACGTCTGTAAATGTCTCCAGAAAAACTTCTAGCACTTGTAAAATATACTGAATTAAGACACAGAGCAGATTTGGGCATCAGATTCAAAGAAAACAGCATGTTGGTCCTATTTCTTCCACCTTAAGAAAACTGAAGCCACTTTTCCATCAGCTCCAAGCACCCACTACCCAACACTTGTCTCCTAATTTTTTCTCATCATCTCTCCACTTAGGGATTCTAGATGAAAACCACTTAAAGTCCAATGAAATCAAACTAGAGTCAGCTTCTTAGAAGGAGCAAAGGGATCAATAACTGAACTTTAAAGATAAAAAAACAACTTTAAATATCATCTAATAGTAACCCCTCATTCTATAAACCAAAATAAACAAAAACCCACATTTAGAAAAGCAGCATGTAAGATAAAAATCCTATAGATAAAATCAAAGCCCTCCCAAACTATCTTATAAGAGTATTATGAATAATCAATCTATCAGTCAGGTATCAGCAAGTCTCTTGATTTGTTTTAATATGAACATATACTGAAATATAAGCATTTTTTAAGAGATTATCTCAGGATCATTCTCCTTGTCATCATCCACAGCATCTACTAACCAAGGCTTCAGGAAGGCTTGAAAATCATCTCTAACCCAAAGCATTTAACCCATCCCCTGAAAGACTCAATTTATATCATTTGGTATGTTTCTGAACTACTTGGAAAGCTACACAAGCCCCTTTTAATTCCTAAGGATAAAGGCAAGAAGAGGAATAAAAGGAAAAGATTTTTTTAAGCAAATTTTTTTCACACTTTTGCTCATAAACCTTTAATATTGTGGTTAACCCCCCAACCGCTAACATGTAGGCAACTAGAACATCACTTAATGCTAAAAGCTAGAAGGAGGTCCTCCTTGAGAACCTCTGGGAACTACTTTCCCAGCTGTGACATGAAATAACTTTACTATCTTATTCTGGATTGGTGACAAAAGCACTGTGGCAGATTGCATTTTCCATAGTGGACATTTCACAATGTCCACTGTCCACATGTTTTCTACAATATGACTTTGCTAACCCCTCACCAAGGCATGGAGTCTAACTCCCCTCTCCTTGACTCTGGGATGGCCTCTCGGCTCTCTTGTAACCAATAGAATATAGCAGAAGTGATGAAAGGATGACTTCCAAAGGCTATGTCGAAAAGGCCACCCAGCTTCTGCCTCATTTTCTTGCATGCTCCCTCTGGAAAAAGCCAGGAGATCATGTAGGAAGTGTGACCATCCAAAGACCAAGCTCCTCCATGAGTGACTTTTGTCAACATCATTAGGAGCCGAAGAGTTATCCAGATGAACCCTGCCTGAATTTCTGGCTCTCAAAATCATGGCATACAATAAAAGAGTTGTTAATTTAAGTCACTGGGTTTTGAAGTGGTTTTGTTATACAGCAATAGCTAACCAGAGCAGTAATAGTGTCTTTGTCATCAAGCATATCAGAGCCTTTATTTCCCAAAGAGGCTGTATGAGATGATCTTCATGGCATCATCTTGTTTCTTAAATTCTAAAACTTGCCCTCTTTTCACCTGAGACCATTCACCTTCCAGTCCAAATGGAAGCAATGGCTTCTGCTTGGCTCTGAACAGGACCTGCTCCTTGCTGGATACTAAGGAGTCCATTATAAAGGGCCTGGGTCTACAGCACTGGGGCACTGAGGCACAACAGTGACCAGGGTCCTGGATAGTCTGCACAGTCAAGGGTGGGAATGGCCATCTTGAACCACATTAAATGCTACCTAGGGACTCTTTCAGTTTTATGA
>NW_005871432.1:719587-778404 GCF_000147115.1 Myotis lucifugus | reverse complement strand
CCCTATCTTCCAATCTATAGTAGTAAACAGGGAATTTTCCATGTAATCAAGGACTGCATCCTGGTCCACACCTTAAGCATTCTTTATATCACAAAATTTTGCCATCCTTAAAGGAGAAAAAAAATTAAAACCTTGGCACTCCTATTTCCCTTTGGGAAACACCTTCTGCCTGATGATAGATGCTCTGGGATAAAACACCCTAAATTTAAATGTTGTTCAGTTTATCTTCAATGCTTTCAAAAGCTACTTACATAGTGGAGTTTAGAAAAGTACCAGCGAATACTACTTTTAGAACCAGAAATTAAACATTTAGAACACTTAAAAATAGTTAACTCACTAAATTAGAATCTTCATTACATAAAATATGTATTTTAGAAATTCTAGTAAAGAAAATAAGTTTTCTAGGTATACTATTAATCATTAACTTTTTTAAAAAACCAGTATCCTATATTATAAGAAGAAATACATTTAGGATAAATAACTGTTAACTTCTCATCTGCTAATGATGCTCAAGATATATAAATAGCCTCTATCCTCTCAATGGGTAACAGGCAATTATTATGCCAAGTAATAAATCATCCAAGATCATCTCAAATAACAATCATACCATACAAATGATTTTGAATTTTAGGGAGAAATTTGATATTGTTTTAAAGTTTTAAAAAATGGCAAGTGAATAAAATGTATTTTCCTTTTTTTTATTTAAAAACCATCTAATCTGGAATTTTTTTTTTTTTTTTTTTTTTTTAGTTCTGAGCAACTACTTTAATCAAGTTTGTAATTCCTTATTCTATAAGCGAGGCTGCCACCATACTGTTTAGCTGGACATCTTTTACAAGAGATTAAATAAGCCCAGTAGAGATCTATAGTCTCCAACTTCAAAGCCATCCTAATGCATTTTTCCCTCTCAATAGGTCTGCTTATAAAAATAGGTTAACTGTTATTTAAACCTGAATTATAAACACAGATTTTAAAATTTTGGGCTGTACTCTTGTGGATCAACTAATTCATGTTTGGGAAATGGTCCCATTCTCATCCCCTCTTCCACTCCTAACCAAAAATGCACTTAGAGCATTATGAATACTCACTGTTGTATATTAAATATACTTTTGTTCCTTCATTCAGATATCATGGAAATATAAAAGTTGACTGATCAAGCCTTTATTTAGGTAAGTGTTATCATAACTAATGCACACTGCTAAAACAAAAAAGATTCTTGCAAATTATTTTTGCCATTAAAATACCTTTCTGAATTGCGCTTATCAAGGCAAAGTTTCGCCTTCCTTAAGCATATTCATCTATACAAACTGCATTAAGTATTTTCTTGTCAATTTTCATGTCATCTGAAAACAGGTACAGTTTTGAAACCAAGAAAGCTACCTAGTTCTTAATATATGCTCCCAGAATTTACAGTACATAGAGAAGCAAGGACAGCCACAACTGGAGGAGTGCTTGAAAACATTCTACCGCCAGCAAGGAACCAACACCACACCTAGAAGCTGAAAATCTAGAACACCAAAAGGTCAAGCATACTCATCCTCATCCTCACTAATATCCACCAAATCAGCAGTAACAAATCACAAATATAAGATCAATTATTTAAAGCACGGGATGGAGACACACCAGTGAACGAGATTCCAACAGATTTCAAGACTAAAGGTCAAAGGGATGGTGCCAATCATTAAAGAAATGTCAGAGAGACCTAGAGCCGAAAGCTTGCACCAGGAACCGCAGCAGAAGTGGCAGGTGCCACTCTGGGTAGAAAAGGAAAACTGGGGGGGGGGGGGGGGGGGTGAAGAGGGAGGGGGAGAGGGGAACTTGGCTTGATTACTACGAGACAATTAACTGTGCTGCATGATCAACTGGATGCATATCATACAATTAACTCATTATTTGAGATCACCATTACATTGCACTCCACCTCAACCCAGTGTTAACATTTCTCCTATGGGTGGAACAAACTTAATGACAGTATTTCATCTCTCTAGCTATAGTTCCTAATACACTATGTGTTCTTCCAGTATACTTTTCTGTTTTCAATTTTCACACAACTCAACACACAAAACATGTAACTCAATTATAGTTAAGGACAGGTGTGTAAGTGTATAGATTTACATACAATGTAAAAGTAATTGTCTGGTGGGTAAAGGGCGAGAGGCAAAAAGTAATATAAAGGGTACTAAAGCCCTCATTTCATATCTTGGGAGGTCAAGAGAAACTGTCTAAAACTGAAGCGTCAAGAAAGAGATTTAAATCAGTTTTATAAAATGTTAATAATATCAAGAGAAAAACTTTTAAAAAGGAAAATATTGGCAGGAAGAAAGCATAGAGAGGTACTTGATTCCATTTTTCTGGGAGGACAGTCATTTTTTTTAAGTAATAAGACAGCTATAAACACATTATTGTATTAAGGTGATGAAAGTAACCAAAGGAAGAATATAAAAACTAAAAATTAAAAGGGATCTTACTACTAACATGTGAGGAGGAAAAGAAAACATATTTCATTTTTTATTTCCAAAAGAGATTAAATTTATTAACATATGCATAAATATTGAGTAATTAATGTTTAATATAGGAGAAAAGTACAATCAAAATTTAACCTGTCAGTTAAACATAACCTAAAAGAATACGACTAGTAGGAAGAAAAAAGACTGGCTGCAACCAGTAGGCTACAGAAACGCAAGCATTCAACAACAAAAAAATTTTTTTTGCTTTTTTAGTATTAACGATAACATTTTCAAGTGTCTACTTTTTGAGTACTCGATCCCATGTAGTATATTTTGTGCAGGGTGTATAAAAATGAAAATAACCCTATTTGTGCTTTTCTCTAATGTAATCTCGAACACAGACCCATTAATACCAAGGGTCTCTGCACTTATAAAGACTAGAGTAACGGATATACAAGCCTCAACCAAGCTAACGAGGGACCACTAGGTAGCCTAATGTCAACCACCAAAGGAAATGGGAGAAAAAAACACTAAACAGTAAAATCTTAAATTGCACTTTTGGGGAAGTTGATCTACACTACCCAAACCTTAAGCAATAACAACTTTTTACATCAGCTTTCTTAGTCTGGGTTCTCCCTTTTAAAGTATCTTCTTAAAGTAAACCAAAATTTATTCAAAAAGCTTTTAAAACAATGGCCAAATCTTCCATTTTCTAAAACTCCTAAAACCAACTCCACCAAATTATTCCAAGAACCAAAACAAATATTTTATTTCACTTGAATCTACAATTCAAATCGCTGTCGATAATACACATTCTTCATAATGCTTATTTGCTTGTTTAAGAACACATGTTCCTTTTTAAAGCAGTAATTACTTCCATAGACTTTCCAGAAAAGCTAATACAGATAAGCTTATTGTATCTTATCAAAAGCAAAGAGTAAATTATTTAAGAAGCCCTTGGTAATCCCTTTAAAAGAGGAAATATAATACATAAAATAAAAGATCACCACCGTTAACGGATTATTAATGGGTTTATTTCTCATTTGTCCAACCAATATTTGAGAATCAATCATGTTCCAGGCATTACACTAATAAGTAAGACCTAGTCCCTCCACACAAAAACTTAAAGCTCCTGTATAAAAAGATACTATTAGCAAAATTAAAACACAAATGCAAACTGGACAATGTATTAGCAGAAGTAACAAAGAAGGAACATATTGGTTAAGAGTCAGGAGTCATGTTCCTGGGTTTGTATCCTAGCTCTACTAGCCGTGGCCTGGGGCAGGGTACCTAACCTGAGTTAGTCATCAGACCTATCTCAGAGTTATCATCAAGAGAATATCCTATATAATCCTATATAATAAAGCTCTAATATGCTAATGGTCGTGACACCCTCACACCAAAACGACCGATCAGCAGGAGGCTGCGTGCACAGTGGGCACGCACGGGTGGGCGGGGTTGTATGCGTGGCTAGGCGGGCAGGTGGGCAGGGACTTGACTCTGGAGAACTTGACCAGAGGCGAGGGCGGGTTTCTGAGTCCCACCCCCATGGCGGTGGCAGCAGCCATGGGACTCTTTCTGGGCGGGAGGGCGGGGCTGTGTGTGCAGGAAGGCACGCTCCAGAAGGGATTCCGGTACTCGCATGATTTCCCACGCCAGGTCACTATTAAGTTAATAAATATAAATCATTTAGAATAGTTCTTGGCATAGAGTAAGGTTTCAATGAGGAACTCTTATAAATTAACAAGAAATAAAAAATCCAAGAGAAATAATCAACAGAGAATATTGAAAGGAAATTCAGCCCTGGCCAGTTAGAGGTCTGGCCCTCAGACCAAAGGGTCCTGTGTTCCATTCTCAGTCAAGGGCACATACCTGGATTAAGGTTCACTCCCCGCCCCGGGGCGAGTTGGGAGGCAACCAATGGATGTGTCATTCTCACATGACTCTCTCTCTCTCTCTCTCTCTCTCTCTCTCTCTCTCCCTCCCTCCCTCCCTTCCACTCTCTCTAGAAATCAAAGGGGAAAAAATATCCTCTGGTAAACATTAAAGAAAAAAAAAAAAGGAAAATTCACAGAACATATGAATAACAAACATGGGAAACTTAATCTCACTAGTATTCAAACAAATGCAAATTAAAATATTAAGCTGTTTTGCCTATCAAATTGGCAAACATTTTCAAGTACCCAGAATTCTAGAATATGTGAAAATTATTGCTAGTAGAATCGTAAATTGTACTTTTAAATGACATTTGAAAATACATATCAAAAGTCTAAAAAATATATATATCCTCTAACTCAACAATTTCAACTTCTAGCAGTTGGACCTAAAGCAAAAAATCAAAGAACACCACAAAGACTGTCACAGTAATGTTCACTTAAACATTATTTATGAACTAATTAGCAACAATGAGGACTAGATTAAATAAATAGCAACTGATCTATAAAACACTAATTAGGCATTAACATAATGTTATAAAAGAATATTAATGGTAAAGAAATGTTTAAATTTTAAAAGACTATAGTAAGTTATAAAAAAATTTTAAAAAGACTGTAAGTATGGTTTTAAGTCAGTGGTTCCCAACGTGGGGCACAAGCCCCACAGGGGGGCAATTTGATTTTTAAGGGGGCAATTAGAGAATGAGCTATTAACAGTGAATTTTTTGCATTTCTCATGGTTCTAGGGGCCTCATATATAGTATATAAATATATATTGTGACATATTTATGCATTTCAATTCTCTATTATATGTCTTGAAACTTTACTTGCTATTTTTTAGTTTCATATTATTTTTTAACAATTTCTTAGTGATTTCTTCCTCAGTACTTCAACTGTCCTTTTGTTCTTTGATTTTTCTCTTTCATGGCTGCCATGTTCTTTGGAAGCTTGTTTAGACCAAGTTAATGGACTTGTAGGCTTCTTCCACATGAATAGGAGTTCACTTTTTGAGTAATAAGAATTATACGTCACAAGGGGGGGCATCAGGATTTTAGAGATGCTTAGGTGGGGCATGGCCAAAAAAAAAGATTGGGAACCACTGTTTTAAGCAGTTAAATTCATATATAAAAGAAATATGACAACAACATAAATTAGCATAATTTAAAATAAATTTCTAAGGCTATTCAATCTCAAAGAGTTACAGTTCTGTATGTTCTAGAACTATTTCAAGTTTTAAAGTGACTAACCTATCACTATTGTGTAACAATTTTAGTTGTTAAAGAAGTCCAAGGCAACAACAACAACAACAAAAAAGAATGGTATCAACTGCTATGTTCAACAGCTTTTCTCAAATTTATATACATTAAATGTTAATGGGTATAAACAACAAATAAATCAGAGGGAAGGACTTTTTATCAAATACATTTTTAAAATGCAAGATCCTTTATGTTAATGTGCACAATAATCTGAGTCAGTACATCTTCCAAATTTAACCTCAGAAGTAAGTGATTCTACATCCTAAATAAACGGAATTTGGTCACCTCTTAATTCAAAGGGGGAGAGTGGCTCCATAGTTCCCGGGATGATGGTGAGTAGAACGGTGTCACTATCACTAACATGAATAAGTGGGAGGTGAGGGCGGTGTGCAGGGGAGACATCCAGGGGGCAGTTACACAAGTCAAGAGCTCAGGAGAGAGAACAGCTGGGCACAAACACAGATTTTTTACAACATCGGTATTTAGGTGTCAGGTGAAACCATTACCGTGATTGCTATTGCCCAGACAGTGTTTCCTGTTTTTAGTCTAGATGCCTTGAATTCAATAAATAAGTCTTAAAAATTTACCATAAACACCCATTGCACCATTTGTTTATATGTGTCCCCTCCTCCAACTGAAATGTGTTCCTTGATTCCTAAGCACAAGGATCCTTGTGGGCAGAGTATCTATTACAGTACCCGGTACAAAGCAAATGTTAGCCAAATAACTGTCCTGTCACACATGATTTTTCTTCCAAAAATTAACAAAACAATCCAATTTTACCTCATTTATGTTCTAATTATATATTAAAATATGTGAAAAAACCCTCAAATTAACAAGTACAGGAATACACACACACACACACACACACACACACGAGACACATCAAAGTTTAACTTTAGCGTGGTGTTCAGTAAAAACTGATTAAGCTTTGGCTTTTGAAAGACCAGTCAGTGCCTACTTCCACGTCCTGCCTAGCATCTGGAGCCTGCACCCAATCAATGAATGGTAGGAGAATGAGGTATCAGCGCATCTAACCGACATAAAGTCAGCACCAAGAATGCCTGAGGAAAACAGCATATTCGCTTTCAAGTGTGCATAAGCATTCTAGAAATAACTTTCATTGAAAACGCCTTATGAGCCTTTCTGTGGTAAATTTCTACCAGTTGAAGTATAAATGTGTGCATGATAAAACAAGAGCAAACTGCTGCACTCATTAATGATTATTATGAAAGCTGTTAATTTTATATTCAAAAACAAGTATTAACTTTCAAATTGTTTAGAGGGAAATACATCAATAGCTAATACATTTATTAGAAAGAACCAGACCTTCTTTCTTGATTTTTGTCCTTTATAGCCAATAAATGTTGAAAATTTTTAAAGAATGCAAGGCCATCTAAGAGAGACTGTATTATGTCATAAATCTAATATTTGTAGATTTTTTTGTGTGTTCTAGCATTCAAAAAAATAACAAATCTTCATAAACTGTATTTACTCTTTAGGTATTTCAGTTCATTAATAAACCTTTCTAGAGAAAGCTTTCTGAAAACTCTTCATATCTTACGAAGTAAAAATACAATAGCAACTTTGCCACTTCAAACTTTCATAAGGAAAAATCTCCAAAATGATTAATATTCATGAGTAAGTCTATGAGACACCCCAAAAGCACCTTGTTCCTCTCCTACCCTCAGTGGAAAGTGAGCATCTGTTGGGCATAGCCAATATGCAGTGCAGAGATAGCCAATGTGCAGTGCAGAGATAGCCAATGTGCAGTGCAGAGATAGCCAATGTGCAGTGCAGAGATAGCCAATGTGCAGTGCAGGGATAGCCAACGTGCAGTGCAGGGATAGCCAACGTGCAGTGCAGGGATAGTCAACGTGCAGTGCAGAGATAGCCAATGTGCAGTGCAGAGATAGCCAATGTGCAGTGCAGAGATAGCCAATGTGCAGTGCAGGGATAGCCAACGTGCAGTGCAGAGATAGCCAATGTGCAGTGCAGAGATAGCCAATGTGCAGTGCAGGGATAGCCAACGTGCAGTGCAGGGATAGCCAATGTGCAGTGCAGGGATAGCCAATGTGCAGTGCAGGGATAGCCAATGTGCAGTGCAGGGATAACCAACGTGCAGTGCAGGGATAGCCAATGTGCATTGCAGGGCCCAAGGAGCAATCGGGAGCGGGCAGTGCTGAGAAACTCTTCCTGCACCAAAAGGTCAAACTTATAAAATCTGACAACAAAATGTTCATAAAATTCTAAAATTTCTCTGAAAATGTTTCTATTTATTTCTCTATGATGGTGATATTCAGCCTCAGTATCATGTTGACTTTATCAGCCACTCAACTAGACTGTGTACAAGGCATACATCTAACATGTTCAGGAAAATATGTGTGTGCATACTTGAGAGACAGATTACAGATAATTACTCACCCACCTTTTAGTTAAAAAGGATTAGCATCATATACTTTAAGTCCCTCATGAATGTAAAATATTTGGTCTATAATTTAATTTGCAAATATGTTCAAGCACACTTTTTCATACAAAATGGTACACCTGAGATATTTTTATAAATCCACTACAAAGTTTTTTTTAAAATGTTAATTTTTCCTTTTTTAAAACAAGATCACTAAAAACAAAGCCGATGACAAAATCGTTAACAGCTACACCAATAATGTAATTAAATATCTATCTAGGATTTATGCACTTACTTCTTTTCCAGTTAAAACCACATTTTCAAATTATTCATAAATATAATCAAGTAAGACCATCTCTGACAAAGTCTACAAAAATAAGCCACTTGGTTCAACAAAATGCCTCATAATCGGCCTAATTTAAGAAGATACAAGTTTAAAAGTTAGTAACACTTTATCCATTAGCTACACTACATTTTCAAGAGTTTGAACATAGCCATACATGAATCAGCCTCAATTTTTCCATGTATGATTAAGAGCACCTCAATTAATTTATAAAACAGTCAAAAATATTCTTTCAAAAATGACTCCATACTGCTTTTCCTATATAAATGACAAAAGGATGGAAAGGAAGGAGGGAGAGAGGGAGGAAGGGAGGGAAGAAGAGAGGGAAGGAGGGAGAATCAAAATCCCAGACCATATTTTATAAAGGGATCATACATATAGGTATAATATCCTTAATTTAATTTCAGATACACTGTTAAATCCTTAAAAGACTTGCTCTAACAGGGATCTGAAGGAAACATGCATTCAACTATAAAGGGAATAGTTTATTTATTTTTAACAGAAATACTTCAATTCTCAAAGTATTAGTCAACCATCCACTTTTAAAAAGGTTAAGTACCAGCAATTATTAAGCTGTATTTGTATTATTACCACTATAAGTCACTAATTACCAAACTGATTTCCAAAGTCAAATTAAATAAATAGCCCAGCTATTTTTACATTACTGATCTAAATAATTCTCCCCACTAATATTATTTACCAGAAAGCTCCCCCATTCAAAATATTCCACATTCTCTCAGACAGCCATAGTCTTATTGTATTTTAAAACTTGAGTCACCTGTATGCATCGTCTTCTTTCAAGTCTCATATCATCCTGATGGGGTGGGGGAAGGGAGGGAAGAGTCCAGCAGCAAAACTATAACACTGTGTGAAGAAAAACAGATTATGATGAGAGATAAGGATGCAAAACAATTATCCCTAATTGAGGAATATCTAATGTAACTACAATCCCCCAAACAGACATAAAATTAACTCAAATTCATTACTAACATTTATTTAAGCTTGAAAATAAATTTTATTAAAGTATTCAATTGTCAGGAAGAAAGACATTTTTAAATCTGCCCACTACCAATGAAAACTTCACACATTTGTAGATATGAAATAAAAGTCAACATTCTATTATTCTACATAATTTAACTGGGGGGAATCTATATATTGTAATTTCCATCAATTCACAAATCAGTATGAATGCGAGTTCACTTTTCATCATGACTTACTATCAAAATCAGAGGTAATCACAGGTAATGAAAATTACTTTATAGGAAAGATAACATGTCAATCTACCAATGTTACTTATAAATGAAGTCTGAGACACTGTTCACAACTGCTCCTTCTAAACCCACAAGCCCTCTTTTGCTCTCTGAATGGCTTCTCTTACTTTAGTTTTTTTACAGTATTTCCTACTTACTGCTTCCACTGAAACTTCATGATTGACCAGCAAATTCCATAATGACTGATAGGAAAGCAAAAGCAACCTAATTGTTGTTATCAACTGAGAGCATATGAAAATAGCAGAAGAGACAAAGACAAGCACAGGCTAAAACCTAACTTATAAATGAGTTCAGTCTAAAAATGTATTCTTTAAATTGATACTATGGGATTCAATAAATATTCCTAATAAAACAACAATGTTGCTTATCTTGGTCAAGTTCCCAGGCTAGCCAAAAGAAACCTATTGATTCTCAAAGATACTACTAGTCATGGGCACTAGGGACCCTGTAGAACAAACATAGGAAGTTAACCAATTCTAGATCCTCTTTATTTGGACAAATTCTAAAATTGGTTTGTTTTTCTCAGCACTCTCTCAACTCCTATTACCTGTAATTCCCTAAATTCTACATTATGGCATCCCAATCATCCTGCTTAATAATAATCCTTTCCCCTAAGTACATTCCCCAATTACCATCCAACACTCTTATTGCCTCAGTGTAGTTTCACATCAGGTAATTGATAGAAAGAAATCAACTGGGCTGAAATAATTCACTTTAACTAAATTTGCAATTTTCAACAAGGATGCTAGTTAACCCAAATGAACCCCTAACTGATAGAATTCTAATAGTGTTGCAATAAAAAACAAAAAACTACTTAGGCAGTTTAAAGAAAAACATTTTTAGGGAAGTGGATCATAATTTAGATTTGAGTCTATATTTATTGATCCCAAATATTTCTACTCATTTATTTCTCTTACTGGTGAACTTACAAGTTCTTTAAACGCTCTAAGTCCAAATAGCAGCAACTGGAAGAGGAGTTCAGGGACAGGGGTTTAAATGTATAAATTATTTGTAAATTGGGAATTGTCTGTCTAAAATCATTACCTATTTCCAGATTCCATTTCTATAGAACCATCTTCTAGTTCAAACGCCAGTATGTTAGCAAGTAAAACCCTAAACAGTATCCAATTTGAGGGTTGTATGGATAGATGGATGGATAAACATTAAAATACTGCATCAAAATAATTTTATTTGCAAAAATAATACTGGAATAATCAAGATTAAAGGTGTTTTTTTACTTCAAAGACATAGTTCTCTAACAACTTTTCCCCCACATAAATGATCAGTCTTTTCAATTCTAGCACAAACCATGGAAAAAGAAAATATAAATGAAATCTCTAGCTATACACTATATATCATCAAATCCTTTAAGCTCTAAACATCGTATTCTTCACATATAAAATTTTACAGTACTACCTAAACCCCAAGAATGTCAATGGTTTCAATAGAAAAAGATATTACTGTTATAAAAGCACTTTATAAGAAGAATCAAATAAGACATCAGTATTCTTTTTATTTTATTAAAAGTTGTTAAAAATTAGCAGATCATTTCATAAGTGTTTTAAATATCTAAAGATAGTAACTATGGGTGAGCCAGTGGCACATGCATAATGCATCTGACTATAGATCATCAAAATAGTCTGACCCTAAATCTGACATCTTTTAAATATATTTTATTGATTTCAGAGAGGAAGGGAGAGGGAGATAGAGATGGAAACATCAATGATGTGAGAGAATCATTGATCAGCTGCCACCTGCACACCCCACACCGGGGATCAAGACAGCAACCCAGCCCTGACCAGGAAATCGAACCGTGACCTTCTGGTTCATAGGTCAATACTCAACCACTGAGCCACGCTGGCCTGGCAATCTGACATCTTTTAGAAGTCATCCATTAATCACTCCTCATTTGAAAAGCAGCCTTTAGCAAGGGGTAAAATATCTCTACAAGTTACAAAATGTGCTGCTAAAACACACAGCAATTAAATCATTATATACTGAGTATGATAAACTCAAGTCTTGACTGTGGATTGCTTTAAATAGGATTCTAGTGCTTATTCTATATATCCTCCAGGGTGGTTAATTTTCTTTCTTTCTTTGTGTGTGTGTGTGTGTTTTTTTTAATGTTTACTGATTTTCAGAGAAGGAGAGAGAAACATTGATGTGAGAGTGAAACTTCGATTAGCTGCCTCCTGCATGCTTCCTACTGGGGACTGAGCCAACACCTGGGCACATACCCTGACTGGGAATGGAGCCGGCAACCTTTCAGTGCATGGGATGCCGCCCAACCACATGAGCAACTCCAGTCAGGGCCAGAGTTGTCACTTTTCACACTCAATAACAAATTACATGAAAAGAATGCTCATATTTAAATTTTCCTGAGAAAAACCTACAGTGAATTTTTCATCTTTTCCCCCAACCATTCACAAATTATATAGCAAAGATTAGATCGGTGGTTCTCAACCTTCCTAATGCCGCGACCCTTTAATACAGTTCCTCATGTTGTGGTGACCTCCAACCATAAAATTATTTTCGTTGCTACTTCATAACTGTAATTTTGCTACTGTTATGAATCATAATGTAAATATCTGATATGCAGGATGTATTTTCATTGTTACAAATTGAACATAATTAAAGCATGGTGATTAATCACAAAAACAGTATGTAATTATATATGTGTTTTCTGATGGTCTTAGGCAACCCCTGTGAAAGGGTTGTTCGACCCCCAGAGGGGTTGAGAACCACAGGTTGAGAACCGCTGATTAGATGCTAATGAAAAGCATCTCCTATCCTAACTACAAGAACCTCCCATAATCCTGAGAACCTCTTACACTATGTTTTAGCTCACATTTTGCCAAAGGCAATATAACAAATGGTCAATGAACAATCTAGGAACTGAGCTTAAGTGGTTTGAAGTTAAATTTACAAACCATTTTTTAGTTGTCTAAAAATCCTTGCATAAAATTAATGTACAGCGTATCTTCAGAGATGAGGGGAAAGGAGGGAGGGGAAAAGAGAGGAAGAAAAGGAAAAGGGTGAGAATATCAAAACACACAGTTATGCATGGACATACTGAGATTTATAAAAATAATACTAATCTACCTGGCCAGTGTTGCTCAGTGGTTGAGTGTTGACTTATGAACTAGGAAGCCACTGTTCGATTCCCAGTCAGGGCACATGCCTGGGTTGTGGGCTCAAGCCTCAGTAGGGGGCATACAGGAGGCAGCTGACTAATGATTCGCTCATCATTGATGTTTCTATCTCTCTCTCACTCTCCCTTCCTCTCTGAAATCAATAATAATGTATTTTTTAAAAATTAATACTAATCCACAAAGACCAAGAGTGGCAAAACTGTGATTGAAATGAACAAATTGGCATGATATGGCAAATCCAGATTAACTGAGGAGTTGATGAATTAAGTGGCAGGTATGATGTTTTCTCCAATGTCACAATGTTTTGTAATGACACAAAACTAAAAATCCTATCTAGTTTCAAAATAAAGTAATAGAGAAACATTACAAGCAGCAGGTGAAAATAATTAGTATGACACAAGCTTAAAAGTTCTGGCAGGTAGTTTTACTTCTCAAGCTAGGTAGAAATACACAGACAGTTGTTTTTTACTATCATTAATTTTACATTGTATATATACTGTGTGTGTGTATATATATGTATATGTGTGTGTGTGTGTATATATATTCTTGTTTAATTTTGATCCCACAGGAAAAATAAAATATAATGCACAATGGGACTTGTATGCATGCACACAAGCATAACCAATGGACACAAACACCAGGGGGATGAGGGCATGAGCGGGAAAGGGGGGGCGGACAATGGGGGGATAAGGACACATATGTAATACCTTAATCAATAAAGAAAGAAAAAATGAAAACACATGCAGCAGCTATTTAAAAAAATAATAAAGCTGTCAATTAAGAATAAGCTACCCCCATTAAAAATGGCGGCAGAGTAGGAGGATGCTGCACCAACATGCTCTCAGGAACAAGCTGGAATTAAACTGAAATACAGAAAGGCTTCCTGAATAATCAATGGAAAACTCACAGGAGAGAACTCTGATACCCAAGGACCGAAGGTGGAGACCACATAGAGACTGGTAGGAGGGGCAGAGGCGCGAAAGGGCTAGCCCGGCACCCACAGATAGCAACTGAAGTCCTGGAGAGATAACTCAGCTGTGGGAGGTTGCCACTAAGAACTCTGGGATCTAATCCCAAGCTGGGCTCCCCAGCAGAGAGCACCAAACTGAGGAGGGTATCCTGGGCTGAGTCATTCCCTCATGCAGCGGAGGACATCTTTCCCACATAGACATCTGCCTTGCGGGGGGAGGGGGGGGAGGAAGAGACAGTCGACACACCCTATTGGAAAACACCTTGCCCTGAGGATGATTGCCTGGGGGCAATTCAAGTTGGAGGTGGTCTCTAGAGGCTTTAAGTCTTTGCCTGATCCAATTAGTCAGAAACAGCCTTTAAACACTGTCCTGCACTAAAGTTTGAGCGGTATAGAGGGTCCACCTAAAACATAGTCACAAACCCAGACAACCAAAATGAGGAAACAAAGAAACAACCCCCAAATGAAAGAACTAGCTAATTCTCCAGAAAAAGAGATAAATGAAGCAGAGGTAAGAAATTTAGCTGAAACAGAGTTCAGAGTAATGATGTTAAAAATGCTCAACAGTATGAAAAAAGATATAGTAACTATGAAAAAAGAACAGTCTTCGATAAAGAATTACCTAACACAAATAAAGAACACATTGGAAGGAATACACAGCAGATTAGGGGAAGCTGAGGATCAAATCAGTGAATTAGAAGACAGAGTTGAAAATATCACTCAATTAGAGAACAAAAAACAATTTAAAAAAATAGGAGGACAGCTTAAGGGAGCTGTGGAACAATATGAAACATAACAATATTAAAATAGTAGGTGTGCCAGAAGAGGCAGAAAGGGAGAAAGAAATAGAAAAAGTGTTTGAAGAAATAATGGTAGAAAACTTCCCTAACCTGGAAAAGAAAAAGTCACACAAGTTCAGGAGGCACAGAGAACGCCAAACAATAAGAACCCACTCTTCTGCCTCAAGCATCCTAAACATGAAATAAAGCTTCTAAGTAGTAAATTAAGTTGTAAAGGGCATTTCATTTAGGAGAATGGAAGCAGAGAAATTTTGATTACAGCATATCACAGACTGTTATATATTCCCTTAAAAATTTTTTTTAAGAAGACAAACTGCAAAGAGGGTAAGACCAATAGTAGTTAAGTCATTTTTGCACTGAAGCGTTGAGCAAGCTATAATAGCACGAAGAGTTAGAAACCTGGATCTTGAATTATATTTACAACTCCAAAGGCACGTTGGAAGTGGGAGTAGCTGAGATACGTAATAAAGGGGATAGAAGGATATGATTTCTCATGAAATTATATGAAAAGAACTAACAAAACCATGAGTAAGCACTGGAGAGAAGTTTCAAGAACTAAGAGCAGAGAGGAATAAATAAATATTGCCCCAAATTTTTGCTACCTCAAGCATCAAGTTAGTTGGCTTCTCTGGGACTGTACCTAGGCTCAAATGAGAGCAAATTAGACAATGAATATTTGGGTACAGCATTAATTACAGGAAAACAGGAGGGTATTTCATCCTCATATGCATGTTGTCCATAATACATAATGCACTGACAAATATTTTTTTTTTACTGGATGAGAGACTGAAACTCTCAGCATAAGTTATCATCAATTGGAATAAAGTACAGTGCCCTGTCACTAATTCAAAATAAACTACCACTGATATTCTATTTTGCTTGCCATCCTTTATCTTCCATTATTTGAGTGTGAAAACATAAAAGATTTGCACAAGTTTATATCAACCGTCAAATCTGTCAACATATTTACATGTATTCTCTTGAATTGAGTTCCTCAAATATGAATTCTTAGACCACAGAACTTTTGAACATCCCAACTCCCACTACTGGAGAGTGGTTGCTATAGATATACAAGGAAAAACCTCTACTATAAGCAGACCTAAGTTCCAGAAGGCTCATTTCTAAGACAGTTGGTTGAAAGTCAACATTAAATACTTTTTAAGTTATATATGGAATTAAGCAGACTTTTATAAGGGGCTTGCCTCTAGCCCACCTCTCTCCATAGAATTCAGGTCCACATTTCTGAAAGCCTAGTGAACTGAGCTTGGATGTCTCAGTTATTACTGTTTCCCAGTTATTACTGCATATGAGGTATCTTATCTTTAATGGACACCTATTTCCTTAATCCCATAAATAGTTGTAGAAGGTAGGTAGCACCATTATCCCCATTTTTACAGGTGAGGAAACCAAGGCTCAGAGAAGTAAAGTGAAGTCGCTCCAAGTCACACATGACTAATGGTAGAGAGATAAGATTCAAATCCAACCAAACTGACTTCAAAACTGCTGCTGCCAGGCTCCATGTTAAACTGAATTTACCATCCATCTCCCCATCCTTCTAACCTGCTTAAAAAAAAAAAAAAGGCAAAAGACCAGGGAGGACAGAAAATAATCCACTTCTTCTTGTATTCTCAGTCTTGGTTGATGGGTGTCACCATCACCCAATCTCCCAAACTAAAACCCTAATCATCTAGGACCTTTCCTGTTGCTTACCCCACATGCAATCCACAAATTCTTGTGTTGGATTTCACCTCACAAGTTTTTCTAACTGACCTCATTACTCCATTTCTACAGTTCCTATCGAAGGGCCCTGCTTGTCTGTTTGCAATCCCTGCTCAAGTCTACCCACTATAGCTCATTCTCATCAGAACTATATGCCTTAGAAACAAATCCTGTCACCAGTGCAACCCAATTGTGTGCAATTTTGTTGTTCAGAAGCTGGAAGTGAACAATAGTCTTCTCTCCATTTAAAATTAAAAATCTCAAGTTTTTTTCCCATCGTTTATCTGAAATAAGGTTCTTCTGATTATAAAATATTATATGCTCATTGCTTTAAAAAGGAATAAAGAACTAAAAGTCATATAAAATTTCACCACCCTAAAATAATAAATCTTTGCTCTTTTTATAATTTTACATCTTTACATCAACAATTTACATTTGTACGATTTTAAATAGTTGTACAGTACTATGTACAGAAGTAGGTTTACTTTAAGCAAACACCTATTGGGGAATATTTGGGTTGTTTCCAATTTTTCACTACCATATATTTTGAAACTTGAAACCTGCTTTTACCCACTTGCTAATGGAACCAAGAGCAAAGTAATGTAAACAAAACACCAAGATTTTTTTCAATCTCTTCTGTTGATGTGCTTCTTGAAGATATTATTTTATACTAGAGGCCCGGTGCACCAATTCATGCATGGGTGGGGTCCCTCAGCCTGGCCGGCGATTGGAGCGATCGGGGCCATCTTGCCCAGTCCCAATCGGGGCCAATGGGGGCCAGCCAACCAGAGAGGGATGGCGGGAGGGCTCCAGGGTGTGTCTGGCCCTCTCGCCCAGTCCCGATTGGCTGGACTCCACCAGCAAGCTAACCTATCAGTCGGAGCGTCTGCCCCCGGGTGGTCAGTGCGCGTCACAGTGACTGGTCAAGCAGTTGACCAAACGGTCAACCAATCAGACACTTAGCATATTACGCTTTTATTATAAAGGATCGCCTATACATAATGTCCTCAATTCAAATCAATCCTAGTTCATAAAAGGAATTAAAAAGGAATGGCCAAGCCCTAGCTGGTTTGGCTCAGTGGATAGAGCGTCGGCTTGCAGACTGAAGGGTCCCAGGTTCGATTCCGGTCAAGGGCACATGACCAGTTGCGGGCTCGATCCCCACTGGGGGCATGCAGGAGGCAGCCAATCCATGATTCTCTCCCATCACTGATGTTTCTATCTCTTTCTCTCCCTCTCCCTTCCTCTCTGAAGTCAATAAAAATATATTTTAAAAAATAAAAAAAATAACATAAAAAATAAAAAGGAATGGCCAAGCCCTGCCGGGATGGCTCAGGTGGTCGAGCACTATCCCATGTACCAAGAGGTTGCTGGCTCGATTCCCAGTCAGACCATATGCCCAGGTTGCAGGATGGATCCCCAGTAGGGGATATGCAAGGCAGCCGATAGATGTTTCTCTATCATTGATGTTTCTATTTTCTCTCTCTCCCCCTTCCTCTCTCTCTAAAAACTCAATAAAAACCTATTAAAAAAAAAAAGGAATGGCCCATTTTTTACATTACTTTTAGGTGCTCAGAGAATAACACAAGGATGAGATCCAGTATTTCATGTTCTCCCTGGTTAATTTCCCTCCTTAACCTAAACATCTGGGGTGATCTCACCTGTTTATGTATTTCGTAAACAAAAAAGTGCCTGTTGCCCTAGTGGGTTTGGCTCAGTTGATAGAGCATCGGCCTGCGGACTGAAGGGTCCCTGGTTCCATTCCAGTCAAGGGCACGTGCCCGGGTTGCAGGCTCAACCCCCAGTCAGGGTCATTCAGAAGGCAGCCAATCAATGATTCTCTCTCATCATTGATGTTTCTCTCTCTTCCTCTCCCTTCCTCTCTGCAATTAATAAAAATATTTTTTAAAGTGTCTGTCAGAAGACACAGGGAGAATATGTTCAATCAATAGCCTCCCAACCCTTCTCATAACTAGTGTCTAAGAGGTGCCCTGGAAACCACTCTGTTCTCTCCTGTCTGGTAACACTGACTTTTCCAAATAGGATGGTCTAAAGTATAATAATACATATACACACATATAATTTTATTTATAAAATATACGTTATATATAATTTATTTACATAAATGCATGCACACATATACTTAGTTGGTAATATGTACTTTTAGACATACATAATTATATGTAATTTTATAAACCACTGCTTTTAATTAGCCTTGCATTTTCAAAAATACATAAAAATAACAAGGCCCAGAATTAATTAAAAAACACACACTATTATTAACAGCTTACATTTTCTTCCAATAAGCCTATTACTAAGAGTAATAAAATGAGTTTAGTTTTACTTGTTTTCCCTGCTACAATTTTGTGGAACTTACAAAAAGGTTCCCTCCTCAAAAAGTCCTTAATATGTGTGCTCTTATATTTCAGACTACCAGTTATCCTCCAAATTCTCCATCTTTCCTTTTACTTTTCGTCCCAACCTCAGGTTACCTCCAATTCCTGGCCCCTCCACTCATTCCTCTATAATCTTTCTCTCCAAAGGAAGTACTTCAAACGTTTACTTGAAACTAATTATTCTGGTCTTTTTTTCTCCACCCTAACTTCTCACTCAGTATCTAGACCAGTGGTTCTCAACCTTGGCTGCACATTAGAATCACCTGGGAATTTTTTTAAAATCCTGATTTCTGGGCCTCATCCTCCGACCTCATCCTCCGAGATGAAGCCCAGAAATCAGGATTTTAAAAAGATTCCCAGGTGATTCTAATGTGCAGCCAAGGTTGAGAACCACTGATCTAGACCAACAACAAGCTGCTTGGGTCACTTCCAGTGTCACATTACTACCACAATTCACTATCCCTAAAACATCCTCACCCCTTCCTCACACAGCTCACCTTCCCAGCTCTATCCCAGCACTGCCATTCTTCTAGAGCAGTGGTTCTCAACCTTCTGGCCCTTTAAATACAGTTCCTTATGTTGTGACCCAACCATAAAATTATTTTCATTACTACTTCATAACTGTAATGTTGCTACTGTTATGAATCGTAATGTAAATATCTGATATGCAGGATGGTCTTAGGCGACTCCTGTGAAAGGGTCATTCAACCGCCAAAGGGGGTCGCAACCCACAGGTTGAGAACCGCTGTTCTAGATACTTCTTAAAAACTGCTGACTTCATCTACTCTAAGTGGTCTCACTAAATCCTATCAATTTTGAAACGCCTCAGGCCTTCCCACTCTTCTTCTCCATGCCCAGTGCAATCACCTGGTCAGGGTACATGTCTAGGGTTTCAGGCTCAATTCCCAGTAGTGGGTGTACAGGAGGCAGCCGAGTAATGTTTCTCCCCTCCCCCTTCCTCTCCCTCTCTCTCAAGTCATTAAAAACATTTTAAAAATTAAAAAGCCATTTCATGATAGAAAATACAAAATTCACATACAAAAGTGTATCATTAAAATGATTTCAAAAATAGAAAAAATAAATATGTTCAAGACAAAAAGAAAAGGTGGCATAGGTTATGGTACATTCATATGATAAAATATTATGTAATCATTTACTTCATCTTATGATAATTGTATTACATGAGGGAAAAAGTCATATACCAGAAAGAGCTCAAAATCTTCCCCAAAGCACAGTTCCAGGAAAGTAAAATAATAGCACAGAAAAACCCTGGAAGAAAATACATAGTTATTAATGATGAATGTCTTAGACCTGTGGTCAGCAAACTGCGGCTCGCGAGCCACATGCGGCTGTTTGGCCCCTTGAGTGTGGCTCTTCCTAAGCCTTAGGAGTACCCTAATTAAGTTAACAACAATGTACCTACCTATATAGTTTAAGTTTAAAAAATATGGCTCTCTTGCCCTTACCGGTTTGGCTCAGTGGATAGAGCGTCGGCCTGCGGACTGAAGGGTCCCGGGTTCGATTCCGGTCAAGGGCATGTACCTTGGTTGAGGGCACATCCCCAGTAGGGGGTGTGCAGGAGGCAGCTGATCGGTGTTTCTCTCTCATGGATGTTTCTAACTCTCCATCCCTCTCCCTTCCTCTCTGTAAAAAAATCAATAAAATATATTTTAAAAAAAAAATATGGCTCTCAAAAGAAATTTCAATTGTTGTACTGTTGATATTTGGCTCTGTTGACTAATGAGTTTGCCGACCACTGTCTTAGGCTAATAAAAGTCTGAGTGATTTTTAATTTTCTTCTTTTTACTCTTCAGTGCATTACAACTTTTGTAAGTAAGCAGGAGAAAAATGGTGCAAGAAATTCAGCCTCCATTCTATATAATAAAGAGCTAATATGCTAATTAGACCGAATAGCCGAACGACCTTCCGGACAACCTTCCAGACGAAGCCAGGGCTACAAGGGCCTGCCAGGGCTGCGAGGGCTAAGCCCCTTGCACAAATTTCGTGCATCGGGCTTCTATGTTAACATAAAAGCCATCATGGAATCTAGCTAAAGGCCACAACTATGAGGACAACCTGTAAGTACAGCCAATTTTAAAACTCCATTATAGGGTAAATCTCATGATAATAAACTACTAAAGATCTTTGTGTTTAAAAATCACTTAATATATTGCTAGGTCACTATCCCCAAAAAAGCATTTAATGTTGCTTAACCCAGTTGCTATTCAAGGCCCTAAACCATCGGACCCGTCAGCCTGCCCTCGTTTAACCTCCTGGCTCCACAACTTACTGGGGTAGCTTCAAGCAAAGTTCTAAAACTCCTAAGTGACTGAGTGTCTCATCGACACAGAGAGGATAATCCCATAAAACTTTGTATTATCAATGGCTTAGCACTCATACAGCATTTAAATCACTGCACAGTAAGTGCTCCATACACATTCACTTCTGTATACTGTAATATTACATAGTCATTACCACCACCTTTCCAGTCTTACCTCCTGCTACACATTTTCCCCAAATCTACACTACAACCCCAAAAGACAAAGTCCGTTCCCAAAATACCACTTTTTGCTCAGGTTATTATTCCTTCCTTACCCATCTCTGCCTGTCAACACCATTCTGGAAGCCCAACACCAACGCTTTCTCTCCCAGAAGTTCTCCCACCAGCATCCGCTACAGACACTTCCTCCTCAGCCCTGCCACAGCAGTATTTATATGCCTTTATTGCAACCCTAACCCCACTCTGCCTTGAACTATAGGTAACTGACTATATGCACGTCAGCATGTAGTCCCAGAAAGTGGGAAAAGCCTTGTTCATCTCACCCTCCAGGACAGCCAGCTTCCTCAACTGTAGCCAATTCTCAACAGAGAGAGAAAACCATCATCAAACCAACTCATCTCCTAAAACATGGCTTTTGGTTGCTTTGTTAAAACACATTGATTAAAAATTTTAAATACTTAAGATGAGATATTAATATTAAGCACAGTTAAGTCACACCTGCAATCTAATGGTGGGAAAAAATGAATTTGCCATGGTTTAGCTCTACTAGTATAACTCATTTCAACGCAAAAAGCACAAAATCCAGTACATTTGCTATAGAGAATAATCATTATATGAGTTAAAAATATTATAAATAATCATCAACTATACAAATAGCCATAATAAAACTTGAGCATAGATTGAGCTGAGATTTTTTTTGTTAAATACCAACCCACTTTCTAAAGAGTACTTTTACATTTGGTATTACTTATATTAAAAACTAGAGGCCTGTTGCACAAAAAGATTCGTGCAATAGGCCTTCCTTTCCCCTGGCTGCCGGCACCGGTTTTCCTCCGGCACCTGGGACCCAGGCCTTCGCTCCGGGAGGAGCCACCTTCAGTCTTCGCTCCGCCGCTTCGCGCCTACATATGCATATCTTGCTGATTAGCCGATGGGAGGTGTAGCGAAGGTACGGTCAATTACCATGTTTGTCTATTATTAAATAGGATAATAGAAAACCAAGTGGGCAAAATATTGATGACTGCCAAAGCAGGATAAGGACATGGAGGCTCATTTTATTATTCTCTCCACTTTTGTGTATGTTTGAAGCTTTCCAGAATAAAAGCTTTTTAAAACACTGAGAGTGAGTTCTCGGACTTAGCGCCATCTTCTTAGAAAACCCTGGGCCATGAGAGCCAAGTGGAGGAAGAAGTGAATGCGCAGGCTGAAGAAAAGAAGAAAGATGAGGCAGGGGTCCAAATACACTCAAGCTTGTGCACCCGTGAAGCCACAAGAGCAGGAAAAAAGGGAAGCCAGAGGACAGGGACACTGGTACAAATTGTCAGCCTGCATGTCTGCTGATGAGAACTTCTCCATGGGACCTAGAACATACACACGCCACCGCCTTTTGGGAGACCACCCTGCTCTTACAAAAACATTCCCTTGTGGATCTTTGCCCTGGACCTGTGACATTCTGGATTGGTCTGTTCTCAGTTGTAACAGTGTAACATGTACAATAAATCATCTCTTTTGTCTTAGCTGAAGAAAAAAAAAAAAAGAACAAAATAACTAAATAGTGGTATTTTTTAAAGGATTAGAAATATGATTATTTAAACTACACAATGATTAAAATCAACGATTTCAACCTTTTTCATCTCAGGGCACACACAAATAAATTACTAAAATTCTGTAGTACACTGAAAAATATATTTTTGCCAATCTGACAAATATTGGTATGAAAAATTATTGTTGGTTAATCCTCACCTGAGGATATATTTTCCATTGCTTTTTTCAGAGAGTGGAAGGATGGGGAGAAGAGAGAGAAACATCAATATGAGAGAGACACATCAACTGGTTGCCTCCCCTACTCAACCTGACCAGTGACAGGGAGCGAACCCGCAAGCCAGGTACCGGCCCTCGACCAGGAATCAAACCTGAGACCCTTTGGTGTGCAGGCTAACACTCTAAACACTGAACCACACCGACCAGGGCAAAAAATTGGTATAATTTTGATTCATTTATACTGAATGGCTCTTGTTGTATTGGCTGTTGTCATTTTTTTTATTTGACAATCTAAGAAAGAAGTGGTCAGTATGCCCCTGATTAAATATTGCATGTTTGAAAAATTCTTGTGGCATACCAGTTGAAATGATAAAATAAGTGAGTCACTAGACAAAAGAAGCTAATTTACAAGAAACCTAAGGATTCAATAACATTTTATGACAACAGAGCTTACAAACATACCATGACTGAGTAAAAGTTGCATTTTTATTCTTTTGTTTGTTCCTCTTTGGGGAAAAGAGAAAAAGGGTTAAAATTGTTTGGGAAACTATTTTCCACAAAAGGTTGTTTTTAAATAAATCACTAACAAAGATTTACCTATATAAGTTTTGGTTTCCATTAAAAAAATTTCTAGGGCATTCACTGTGTTAATAAATGTACCCATTGGCCTTAGCCGGTTTGGCTCAGTGGATACAGTGTCAGAAAGCAGACTGAAGGGCCCGGGTTCGATTTACGTCAAGGGCACATACCTCAGTTGCAGGCTCGATTCCTGGCCCTGGTCAGGCCATTTGGGAGGCAACCAAACAATGTGTCTCTCTCTATCTCCCCCTACCTTCCACTCTTTCTAAAAATCAATGGGAAAATATCCACAGGTGAGGATTGACAACAAGATAGATAGATTAGATTAGATAGAGCCGTGTTTCCAAATCCACTTTGTATACCTTTTAAAAAACACTTATTTTTATTTTATTTTTATATATTTTTATTGATTTCAGAGAGGAAGGGAGAAGGGGAGAGAGATAGAAACATCAATTATGAGAGATTGATTGGCTGTCTCCTGCACGCCCCCTATTGGGGATTGAGCCTGCAATCCAGGCAATGTGCCCTTGACCAGAATCGAACCTGGGACCCTTCAATCCGCAGGCCGACATTTTATCCACTGAGCCAAACCAGCCAGGGCCACTTTGTATACTTTTTAAAAATAAAGATAAATAGACAAACAAACAAACAGTGTGATGCACATGGACAGGGTGAGACTACCCAAAGCTTAGCAAAGTGATTTCTATGAGGTCAGAACAGAAGTGACAGAGAATGAGCAGGCCTGGGGGAATTTAGTGTTCCTGTCCAGCCACAGCAGAAAAATCGCATTAACAGAATATGAAGGTTAATTTATTTTTTAAAGCAGTTTATTGATTTCAAAGAGGAAGGGAGAGGGAGAGAGATAGAAACATCAATGATGAGATGTTTCTGTTGGGGATTGAGCCCCCAACCAGGGCAAGTGCCCTTGACCAGAATCAAACCCAGGACCCTTTAGTCCACAGGCTGACATTCTATCCACTGAGCCAAAACAGCTAGGGCTAAAGGTTAATTTAATGTGTCAACTTGACTGTGCGTTGGGTGCCCAGGCACTTGGCCAACAAGTGTTATTCTGGGTTGTGTGTGAAGGTGTTTCTGAATGAGATTAACATTTGAATGGTAGACTGACTGCCCTCCCCAATGTGGGTGGGCCTCACCCAGTCAGCTGAGGATCTGAATAGAACAAAATGGCTGGGACTTTTTATCACTTCCACAACTCCTCCACTCTAACTGTGTTAAGTTGGGACATAGATCTTTTTCCCCGCCTCTGAACTCAAACCAAAACATCAGCTCTTCTTGAATCTTAAGTCTGACAGTTTTCAGACTAGAATTTACACCATCGGCTTTCCTGGGTTTTCAACTTGCCAAGTGAAGATCTTGGGACTTCTTGGCCTCCATAATCATGTGAGCCAACTCCTATTGTATCTGTTTCTCTGGAGAATCCTGACAAATACATACCTTCACATTCCTTTCCCTCCTTCAAGACTAAGGCCACACCCTGGAGTACAGCCTACTCCAGACCAATACAAATAATGTTTAAAGCCAAACCTGACAAAATCCAGAGAGAGACCCAGTGTGGAAGCCATGTCCCACCAGATTAAAGTGGATAGAAGTCACTTTGACTTTTCCATAAATCTTGCAAGATAAAGCAAAAAACCCAAACCTATATAAATTCAAGATAATCAATCAGCCTTCTAGAACAAACATTAACACTCTCAAAAAGAAGAAAACATGGTATTCAAATCCTAAAACTATAACCAAGCAAAAGAAACAGAAAAATGTGATCCACAGTCAATGAGTCAACAGAACACCAACACCAGGACAGATCAGATGTTTGATTGCACAAAGACTTTAAAGCAGCTATTTTATACAAAGAATCAGAAGAAAATATGTTCAAAATCTTTAAGGAACATATGCTCTTTAATGTATGAGCAAAATGTCTCAGCAGAAAAACAAATTATCAAATAAAAAAAAGAACACAAAAGAAATTCTGAAAGTAAACATAATATCTAAATGAAAATTTACGGGATGTTTTTAAGAGCATATATTAAAGATGGTAGAAAAAATAAGAAAACTTAAAGACAGATCAATAGAAATTATCCAGTCTAAAGGAGAGAAATAAGACTGAAGGAAAATGAAGAGACTCTTAAAGAACAGCAAAACAATATCAAATGTTCTAACACATGTAAAAGAAATCAGAAGACAGTGAGAAAGAGGAAAATAAATATTTAAAGAAATCATGGCGAAAAACCTCTCAAATGATAACCACACCCAAGCATATTATAGGGGAAAAGCATAAAAACCGAAGATGAAAAGAAAATCTTGAAAGTAACTAGAGAGAGAAAAGATACTATAATTTTCCCTCAGTATCAACAGGGGATTGCTTTAAGGATCCTGTAGATACCAAAATTCAGATGCTCACTTCCATTATATAAAATTGCATAGAACAATACGTGCAGTAAGCCCTCTCCATTATCATAAATTCCCAACCTCAGATCAAAAATACTGTTTTCAATCCACGTTGGTTGAATCAAAAAATGTGAATCCCACAGATATATAAAGTTGACTGTATATATAGAAAACAAAACAGCAATATCACTGACATCTCATCAGAAACAATAAAAGCCAGAAAACAATCAATCTGGAATTCCATATCCAGTGAAAATAATCTTCAAACATAAAGGTAAAATGAAGGCATTTGCAAGATTTTTTTTTAATCTGAGATAATTCTTTGCCAGCAAACCTGCACTACAAAAAAATGCTAAAGAATGTTCTTCAGACTGAGAGGAAATGATACTGATGGAAACACATATCTATACAAAGGAATGAAGAGTGACAGAAATGGTAAATAAGTAGGTAAATTCTCACAAGTGAGTATTTTTCTCATAAGTTAAAGATTGAGTGTTTAAAACAAAAATTAATTGGAAGCTGGAGTTTAAAATGTGCTTAAAGCAAAAATAATAAAAGTGTAAGCTATAGTTTATAATGTGTGGTATAACCTATGTAGGAGTAAAAACCATGGAAACAATTGCACAAAGTGGGAGGCAGGTATGCCTGTTGTGTTTATGGTTCTTACATTTGGAAAATGGGGAACAGAAAGTGGCAAGTGTCACTATTTGAAAACTGGTATGTACTTCCTTCAAAATATAGAATAGTGGTGCCTTATCTCTCCCTATTTCTCTCTCTGCCCACCCCTCCTCTCTCCCCCTCTCCACCGCCCCCACAAGATCCAAAGGCCCTTCTTTTGCCTCTGTAACTTGTTTTCTGAGCCCTCGCAGTCCAGCTGGCTCATTTTTTCTACCTCTGTGACTTTCTAAATAAACTTTAGCTTGTATTTTTTAAAAATTAAATTAAATTTAAAAATATATAGAATACCTTCAGAAATTCCTGTTAAGCGCTCATACACAGTAATTACAAACACACAAAGAAACCCATCACAAGAGAAATTTAGCAGAAAAACAACAAATTTCATATCCAGGAACTTAAAATAATTTGAAAAGAACTTAAAACTTATTTTATGATGTTTAGAAAAATAAATGAAGAGTCTGTTTTTTAAAAGGTGATCAAAAAAAGTCAGGTTCAAGAAAGAAGCAGGTATTAAAATTAATACACACACATACATTTCTGTTAATGACTGGCTCATGACTTCAAAAACTCTCCATTGGGCCCTAGCTAGTTTGGCTCAGTAGAGCGTCAGCCTGCAGACTGAAGGGTCCCGGGTTCAATTCCGGTTGTGGGCTCGATCCCTGGTAGGGGGTGTGCAGGAGGCAGCTGATCTATGTTTTTCTCTCTCATCTATGTTTCTATCTCTCTCTTCCACTCCCTTCCTCTCTCTGAAGTCAATAAAAACATTAAAAAATTCCTAGATTGCAAAAATAAGTTTCAATAGTTCGTATTGTTTTCCTAAATTTACTCATCTATATTTATAAAAGCCTAAAGGACCGCTGACTGGCCAACCAGCCAACCGGCCAGTGGCTATGACGTGCACTGACCACCAGGGGGCAGACGCTCAACACAGGAACTGCCAAGTGACAGCAACTTTGCAGAGTGCCCTCTGGTACCCCGGGACCCCTCAGGGGATGTCGGGCTGCCGGTTTTGTCCCGATCCCCGCAGGCCAGGCCAAGGGATCCCACCGGTGCACATGCACCGGGCCTCTAGTTTTTAATAAATGCTTGATAAAAATTTCCACTGTCAGCTTGAGCTACCCCTAAAAGAACAATAACCTCCATTATTTAGAGACAAGTAGATCACAAACCATCGTTATAAATGGCATGTAAGGTGGCAAAATTAGGGGAGATGTCTCTCATATTGGATCCCAAATTTGGATCATCAAAGCTAACACTGAAAAGTTACAAAATATATTATGGAGTCTTACCGTAATTGAAAATATACTTATAGCTGAAAGTTAATATTTCAAAAGAAAATCATTCTCTTCCAAATAATTTACAAGAGTGTAAATTGAAAAATCTCTCTCTCTCTCTCTCTCTCTCTCTCTCTCTCTCTCTCTCTCACACACACACACACACACACACACACACACACACACACACTTTCAGACACACACATACACACCAAAATCCACATACTAATCTCTGGAGCCTATAGATGTTATAGTATCTGGGAAAAGGTTTGCACTGTCACATCCCACTTTGCAGATGTGATTACAATGAAGTCGAGAGGAGGAGATTATCCAGGTGGACTCCACACACCATCACAAGTACCCTTAGGAGAGGCGGGGGAGACTTGACACAGACAGAAGGCAATATGACCATGGAGAGAGAGATTAGAGCAGAGGTCCTCAAACTACGGCCCGCGGGCCACATGCAAATACAAATATTGTATTTGTTCCCGTTTTGTTTTTTTACTTCAAAATAAGATATGTGCAGTGTGCATAGGAATTTGTTCATAGTTTTTTTTAAACTATAGTCCGGCCCTCCAACGGTCTGAGGGACAGTGAACTGGCCCCCTGTTTAAAAAGTTTGAGGACCCCTGGATTAGAGTGATATGGCCATAAATCAAGGAATGTCGGCAGCACAAGAAACTAGAAGAGGCAAGAACAGATTGTCTCCTAGACACTCCTGAGGAAGGGCATCCCCAGCCCTCAGACACTTATGTGAAAAGGTGTGCGTAACCCCTAGAGTGCCCGGGAGCGCGATGGCGCTCCTCCTGTCTTTCGCCAAAAGTGCCGGGAGCAGCTATCAAAGCTTCGAAATGGCGTCCAGTTCTAAGTCTGCCTTTATTAGTGATGATGATATTGCTAAATATGTCAATGTAGTAAAGGTTTCCTTCAGTTTTTGAATATGTAACTTCACTTACTTGTGATTCATAATTTTTTTCCTAAACTGCTGTAAAATTAGCAAAAATACCTTGGCAGTTTTAGCATCGTTCCTAGGATATTGGTTGGCACTCAAAGGGTTAATTTACATCAGCATCTCATTGAGAATGATAAGGAGTCTTACTGCTTTTTGGTGAGTTCCTTCAAACTTTAAAAAGACAACCATTCTAAGACATATAATTTAAACTCCCCTCCACTCTCATGCTCAGTGAAATCTAATACTGAGCTACCCAACTTATGAAAGTTCAAGAAAAGTATGAAAGCTCAAGAATATTCTACCATGAACAACCAATGTTAAAATGCCAAACCTAGATGTAAATGACATGAGAGCACAAACTGTCTTATTTTTCACTAACATTGGTATATTATTTGTCAATTATATTAACCCTTACATTCCCTGTAAAGCAAGCATGTCAAACTCGCGGCACAAGGGCTACATGCGGCCCACAATGAATATTTTTGCAACCCAGCCAATATAACGGTATGTAAGAAACATTTTAATAGAAATTTTGTGACTCAATTTTTACACTATCCTGTTATACATAATTATTAATAACAAACTACAACGTTCTTGACTGATTACTATAATTGTGTTGTATTCATTTCCCTTATGCACCTTATGCGCAGGTGCACCATTTCTCTCCACTAATACCAGCAACGAATATTTTAGCAGCCTGTGGCCACGTCATTAGTCTTGGACTGACTCGTTTGGTGTGCGCAACAGGAAATATTTTGCTTTTGGAGAACACGAAAAATAGGTTTATTTGCGTTACGCTTATTAATTGGTGCAGTTATTCAGTGTCTGGTAAGTTAATATTCAAGAACAAATATTAATTTTTATTAAAATGTTCTATTATTTTATGTTAACGATGGCTCATTTATTTCAGCCCTTTGTATTCACCATGTCTCTGTCAAAATAAACCTATGTTTCTAAGAAAATTAAAGTTTTTGGTTTTTTTTGGCCCACATAAACTTAAAACCTTGATTACTTGGCCCGTGTGAGCCTTTGAGTTTGACATGCTTGCTGTAGAGATTCCCTACGACCAAATGATGTATATTTTCATTACCACTCTTCCCTTTCCTGTATCCTGAAGCTTAATGGTGAACCTGCAGGTCTCTATCCATAATATGTAACATGGTGGGTCAACCGCGATCAAGCCCTGGTCAAAACCAAGGCAAACGTGCTGAAAGGGAGGAAGAGTCTGCTATGACCTGGAAAGCCCACTTATTTGAACATCTATGCACAGCCCAGATTGGCTCCAACATTACCAACTGCTTTTAGTTTTAAAATTCCCATCCTCCTGCCCTGGCTGGGTGGCTCAGTTGGTTGGAGCAGCAGTTGCCAACCAGTGGTCCGTGAGGTCCGAAAGGTTGGTGACCGCTGGGTTGGAGCATCGTCCCATACACTAAAAGGTTGCAGTTCAATTACCAGGTTTCAGAGAGTGTAAAAGGAATTGTATTTCAAATTGTTTCATGAGTTAAAAAGTACTCTGAAAATGTAGGTGGTATTATAAGTCAAGTCTGTGCCAGGCTTTGTGCTATTTGCACAACAGTCCCAAAACGCTGAGAGCCGTTATCGCCATTTCATAACTGTACCGTAGAAATCAGGGCACATACCTAGGTTGCAAGTTCTAACCTGGTCAGGGCGAGCAGGGGAGGCAACCAATCGATGTTTCTCTCTCCTTCCCTTCTTTTCTTTCTAAAATCAATAAAAACATATCCTTGGTGAGGATTTTAAAAAACACACACACAAACATGCGTCTTCCACTAAAGGATACTGCCTCTCTCAATTCACAGAGCTGTTGGAATTAAGTGCCTGGCACATAATTTACATCATCAAGTTTAGTTCTTCCCTCTACTGCAGGAAATAGGACATACCTTAACCTCAAAAGCTTCTCTATCATCTTCCTTGCCTACAAGGCCCTGCAACTGCACTAGCACCTGTCAGAGGTCGGCCCCTCTGGGGTTAAAGGAAAAAGGGAAGTTACTCCTCCTGCGCTCTTCACCTCACCTGACCTCTCCCTTCTTCTGAACTTGTACATCATATTCAGAACCTGCTTTGTTATGACTGTAGGATTCATTCTTTAAAAGGGAAATGTTATGAATGCTGTCATAATTTGTTTTGTCTTCTCTACTAGGTTGTAACTTACTTATGGAAAGAGACTATGTAGTATTCAGCTTTGGCCTAGCCAAAGGGCAAAGCAAAGTTTCCCACATAGATGACACTGAATATGTATTTAACTGAAGTCATCAAGTTGATACATGGTATCTTAAAAACACTATGTAAAGACCAACGTAAGTAAATCCTTTGGCATGTTCCATTATTGGTAGCTATGCTGGGCAGATAACTTTTTCTGAATCTCTGTTCAAGTATGAAAGATTAAGAAGGCTAGATTTCTACTTTTACAGTTAATAAATGGGGATGACAGTGCTCACGTTTTAGGACTGTTGTGCAAATAGCACAAAACCTGGCACAGACTTGACTTATAATACCACGTACATTTTCAGAGTACTTTCTAATTCATGAAACAATTTGAAATATAATTCCTTCTCCGCTCTCTGAATCCTAGAAAGCACCTTTGCATGCGAGACAACTGACGTGTAGACTACCTACAGCAGTGGTTCCCATACCACTGACAGCTTCATGGGAATCACCCTCAAGGGCTTGTTAAAAATTCAGATGCAGAATCAAAACCATCAGAACCTCCAGAGGGTAGGGTCTGATCCTGTATTTTGAAAGAGGGCCCAAGGCGATTTTGAGACATGTTCAAATTGAGGAACTTATGATAAGAATTCAGGGCCCAAGAGGCACGATGACATTTAAGAAGGAGCTGCTTCTTATGGGCTAGTTTACCTAGTGCACTATGGGCTGCTTCTCTGGGAAAGGAGCGTCCCAAAATGCCTACTTCAGTTTCTAAGAACACAAAATTCGGCAATGATTAAACGACTTACGTGGCTTGTACTTTTTGGAGACAAATAATCAGTAATCTAATTAATGTCAAAACTTATCTTTTGATATACTCTACTTGGCATTTTAACCCATCACTCACCAAATACCTTACTATCTCTTTATATTAATTATATTAATTTTTGGTAAACAAAAATATTAAGTAAAAACCTTCCCTCAAAAGTGTACTAAGAGCCCTAGCTGGTTTGGCTCAGTGGATAGAGCGTCGGCCTGTGGACTGAAGGGTCCCGGGTTCGATTCCAGCCAGAGGCACATGCCTGGGTTGCAGGCTCAATCCCCAGTGCGGGGCGTGCAGGAGGCAGCCAATCAAGGATTCTCTCTCACTGATGTTTCTCTCTCTCTCATTCTCCCTTCCTCTCTGAAATCAATAAGGAAATACATTTCTTAAGTGTACTAAGAAAATTAAAAGGCTGCATCTATACTATTTGTGGCAGAGACAGCTCTTCTTCCACAGTAATTGCAGTCAAGCACATAACTGCCCATCTAAGTTACAAATGCCAGCCTTTCTTGTGGCTGGGGATGGCCATGTGACTACATTCTCATGAACAGAATGTGGGAGGAAGCATGTGGCATGCCACTTTGAGAGCTTAAGACATGGAGTGAACTGCTCTGTCTCTTCGCCTTCCTGTGAGACAGGGCAAAGACAACAGAGATGAAGACCATACTCTAGGGCAGCAGTTCTCAACCTGTGGGTCGCAACCCCTTTGGCGGTCAAACGACCCTTTCACAGGGGTCGCCTAAGACCATCCTGCATATCAGGTATTTACGATTCATAACAGTAGCAACATTACAGTTATGAAGTAGCAACGAAAATAATTTTATGGTTGGGTCACAACATGAGGAACTGTATTTAAAGGGCCAGAAGGTTGAGAACCACTGCTCTAGGGTATGATGAAACTAGATTTAAAAATGTGTCTCTGAATGACCAACTGAGGTAGTTACCTACACACATAGGTGACTGGCCATCTACCTTTGAGATAACGTTCTTGGAACCATGGAATTGCAGGCTCTCAGTTACAGCAGCTTAGCTGTGTACCCTAAAACACTACCCATGACACATAGAACTAACTCCCTCTCATAACTGCATCAGCTGAGGACATTTTTAATGTGCTGATAATAACATTTTGGACCCTCAAGTTTATAAACAAGAACCTCCCAGTACACTATTGTGTCAACATTATGCTACAGACTAGATTCTAAAATTGTAGAAAAGAGAACTACTTTAAAAAAAAAATAACCCTTGGATTAATTTCATTCATTGATTCAATAAATAATCTACCCCAGCATCTGTCAGTTGGCAAGCAATGTTGTTTTCAGGTGAATGCAGATTTACAGAGACCTTTAATTTCCCAGCTGTACTATGCCTTTACTCCCCTGAGCCTGGACAAATTACACAGAAAACAAGTACAAAGAATATAATACAACCTTGAAGGACCTACAAATAACGAAATCAAAATTTGGGAGTTTTCTTTATAGAAGGTACTAATAAATTGAAAACTTCTACTTCTCCCACCACTGCCCTCTAATAACTCCCATCCCAAAAAAGCTTTTTCATTTGTATCTATCCCAAAGCAAAGAAGGAAGCCAACAAATCCAGGTAAAAGTATTCCTCTTATACTTCTTCCCAGAGAACAGGGATGCCTGGCACCCCATCTTCCAGTCCCAGACCTGAGGAGTAGGAGAGGATGGGGAGGAGCCTTGCTCCCGGAGAGGAGCGCTCCTTTCCGGCATACAAGGGGTCCTGGTGAGTGTGTGCCAACAAGCTAGAGAGTGTGACAAGGTTTTGCTAATAAAATGGTCCAAACTCATCTGCGGCTTCGCTTTCTCACGTTTCAGTTTACCATGGTCAGCACAGTCCAAAATATTAAATGAAAAATTCCAGAAATAAACAATTCACACATTTTAAAGTGCATCCTGGACTGAGTAGTGTGATAAAATTTCACACTATATCATCGTATAGTACCATCAGGGATTTGGAGGGAGAGACCACATTCACATAACTTTTATTACAGTATACTGTTATAATTAACCTATTTTATTATTAGTTATTGCTGTTCATCTGACTGTGCCTAGTTTTTAAGTTAAACTTTACCAGAGGTGTGTACCGGACTTGGTTCTACTTTAATTTCAGGCATTCGCTGGGGGTCTTGGAACATACCCTCCGCAGAGAAGGTGGGACTATTGTACAAAGTCAAAATGTTTCCAAATCCCAGGACAAAGTCCATTCTGACAGTGCTTTGTTCATAAATGTAAGATCAATCTGCTTGGATGCAAAACACCACAGAGTAAAATTCTTTTACCTTCTACATTTTTTTAAAGAAAAATCCATTGTTTGTAGGTAAAATCTCAGTATTAAAAAATATTATCCAAATCATATAATAAGGTTTCCCAAGACGAGGGAAGTGGCATAGGTCCTGTGGGGCAGGTACTATGTCACAATAATCTTACAGGACAATGTTTCTCAACCTTTGTTTCATTATTCCTATCCCCAGGGAAAAAGCAATTTAAATTAATTTTTTCCTTAACAGGAGAAATTAAATATTAAGGAATAATATTGACTTGCGGAGGGCCACAACCCACTGCACAATCTGTGTGTGTGTGTGTGTGTGTATGTGTGTGTGTGTGTGTGTTCATTCTCCCATGCCAGAGAACAGTTTTGCCCCCTTGCAGAGTGACAGCATCCCCATGGAAAATGCATGTGTAGAACCTATAAATGGCCTCAAACCTCACATCACTCAGACCTTTTCCAATACTTCTGGATATGCTAAGTTAGGATTAAACCCAAACTCTGCACTTATTAAGCTTTCCAGAGGGCTCTAATGTACTTGTCCATGGCCCATAATGCTTTGACAAATTTCATTTCACACTCAAGCCTAGTAACGGGATGACCACAAGATGGAATCAAGATGAGAACTATTTAAATGAAATGAAACACTGTCAAGTCCAGGGCATTAACACAGGAGAGCTGTGTTAGAGGGCAAAACAGAACATCTTGAGCTGCAATTACAGAATATCTAAAACTGTCTATGTCTTGTTTCTCCTATACAAAGGAAATCAGGGCATTACTAGAGAAATACTGGAGATTTTTTTTCCAGTTTTGTTAATATGCTTAGATATTTTATGGATTTAACATGAGACCAAGAAGGTTTACATCACTTCACAAAGTACATTTTCAAAGTTTTTAGGTGTGATGCATTATATCTTTTTCCCCAACCCCAACTCTGTACTTATGAGCCCTCCCAATATTACCAATCCACAGTTTAACTGAATTTGACAGATATTACTATATAAATGTAGTAATATAATAAATGTAGTTATAACAGAAAGTGAAGCATACAGTTACATCATTGCATTATAAAAGTATTAAGCCAGTAAGATTAGATAATAAAAAAACAAACATAACAAAAATGTCACCATTTTTCCCTTCAGAAGAATATATGGTTCATGTGGTGTAGTGTTCCTTGGTGGCCCCAAAACACCACTCTTGCCAGTGTCCACACCTTGTACAGTCCCCTCGGCCTGAATATGGGCTGGCCTGTGACTTGTTTTTAGCCAAAAGAATCTGTTGAGCTGGCACTGTGCTGGTTCCAGGCATAAAACTTAAGGCAGCCAGCCCAGCAGCTTCTGCTGTTGGCACCTCCAGAATCCGTCATCACATGCAAAGTCCAACTCCCCAAGACCATCCTGTGAAAAGGCCCACACTGGGCAGGTGGAGGTCGATGCCCCAGATTCCCTAACCATACATGTGAGGGAATAAGTCATCTCAGACTTTCCGTCCCAGCAGATGCCATGTGGAATGGAGGCAAGCCCTGCCCAAATTGGAGAACTGTGAGCAAAGAAATGTCATTGTTTTAAACTACTGAGACTTGCCAGGGTTTGTTAAATAGATAACCTCAGCATTCTGATGCAAACAAATATGCAGGAAAGACTGTAATGTACCTGTTTGCAAAATGTTTAAAAGTAAATATTCTACATCTTCTGAAATAGTCTATCTTCTTGACCTTGAAAAAAGGCTTGTAAATTCTGACATCTTATATTGTATCAGCATACTTCTTTAAAACAACTCAACTCCTACCAGAAGAGAGAAGAGTCAAGACTTCATTTCCAACTACAGACCTATACACACCCCAAACAAAATAGTTTATGTATTAAACCTCAGTAAAAATTTGCCTATAGCCCTAGCCGGTTTGGCTCAGTAAATTGAGCGTCAACCTGCGGACCAAACGGCCCCAGGTTCGATTCCGGTCAAGGGCACCTGCCCAGGTTGCAGGCTCAATCCCCAATGGGGAGCATGCAGGAGGCAGATAATCAATGATTCTCGCTCATCATTGATGTTTCTATCTCTCCCTCTTCCTTCCTCTCTGAAATTAATTTAAAAAAATATTTTTAAAAAATTGCCTATAAATGATTTGAGTATGCCCTCCTAAGAATATAAAGTTTTTGAAACTGATTTGTATCTTCATATAGAAGCAGTAATGAGTAATGAAGAAAACTACTACCTGCTATTAGTAAAGAGTAACCATAAGTCTTTATTAATGGGTCAAATGCTTATTGAGAATAGTATATACTGTGCGCAAGGCATCCTGGATACAAAAAAAGGGGGGGGACCCTGCCCATGGCAGCTCAATCTAGCAAAGGTGCCAAACACAAATACTGATTTTAAAAATGCTATGTAGAGTAAGTGTGTGAACAATGTGAACACAAAAAGGAACTAATGAGAACACAGAAGACGGAGCTAACCATTCTACCCCATCCCTGCCTTCTTCCAGGTGGGTTAAGAAAGACTAAAGAAGATGACATCTGAAACAGTAACTAAGGTTTATAGAAGACTTCCCCAAAAAACCCACCCACACAGGTTAAAATTTAAGATTTCTATATATTCCTTCCATTAGGAGCACATTTGTCTGCTTTGTTCCCCAAGTGTTTCTAACATTTAAATCAGTGCCTGGCCTGGCCGGAGTGTCAACCCATGAACCAGGTGGTCACGGTCCAATTCCTGGTTGGGGGCTTGATCCCCAGTAGGGGGTTTGCAGGAGGCAGACTATCAATGATTCTCTCTCATCATTGATGTTTCTCTCTCACTCCCTCTCCCTTCCTCTCTAAAATCAATATAAATATATTTTTAAAGTCTGATTAATAATGGGATATGACATGGTCTCAAAGTACCTGTACACAAAATATTTATTAATTGCGGGGGGTAAGGTGAGAGTACTAAAATGGAGAAGCCTGAAGACACTACTATAATCAAATGATCAAAGTAAATATTATCAGTAATGAGACAAATTGAAATCATATACCACCTGTAATAGACACAATAGCCCCCAAAAGATGTCCACATTCTAATCCTTAGAACCTGTGAATGTGCTACTTTACATGGCAAAGGAGAATTAAGGTTGTAGAAAAAATTAAATTTGCTAATCAGATAACTTTAAAATTAAGAGGTTATCCCAGATTATTTTGGTAAAGTCAATGTAATCTCAAGAGTCCTTACAAATGAAAGACAGGGAAAGAAGAGGGAGAAAGAGATGGCAGCATGAGATGGACTAGGCCCAAAGTTGCAGGCTTTGAAAATGAAGAAAGCAAGCCATAAGCCAAGAATGCAGGCAGCCTATAGAAACTGGAAAAGGCAAGGAAATACATTCTCTTGTAGACCCTCCAAAAGGAATGCAACCTGCTGGCACCTTGATTTGAGCCCAGTTGAGATCCATTTTGGACTTCGGAACTGTAAATTAATAAATGTGGTAACTGACTACAACAGAAATAGAAAATCAATAATACACCACCTAACAACATGCAAGGAGAAAAATAGAATATCACTTTTGTGATATTCCTGCAAAGATGCCCATCCTACATCTAATATGAAGAAAAATCAAACAAATTCACATTGAAGGTGATTCTATAAAATAACTAGCTTGTGTTCTACAAAAATAGCCACATCATAAATGATAGCTGAAGAACTGTTCTAGATCAGGAGTTGACAAGAGGACAAAATGTGTAAGTGATCCTAGACTGTATCCTTCTCCTATAGAGAACACTACTGGGTCAACTGCCAAAATTTGAATGGAGTCTTAAAGATCAGAGACTGCTGTAATGATGGTTGTATTGCTGTTACACAGGGATTATGAACTACAATATTCAAAAGAGACATCATGTCAACAACCTTCTCTCAAATGGTTCAAGGAGTAAGTTATTTGTATTATATTTAACCTGTATGAGTTCATTTCAATAAATAAGTAAATAAAATAAAGGCAGTAGACCCCAAATTGCAGACCAAACTCCCAGGTTGGCGACGACCTTGTCCTCAAAGAGCCAAGAGGCATAGTCTCTGGGGAAAATGAACAGAAGCTCTACACTTGCAGATCCCAAGCACAGCAGAGTGGGGTTGAGCACAAGACAAAGCAGCCTGTGCAGAGCTGTGGGCCCCAGGCCCCTCCCCGTTCCCTCTGCAGAACTGCAGGCACCGGATATGCACTCCCTTTCCCCGGATGTGGATTTACGGTTTCCATCAGGAGACACCAAGAGCCCCGGAGTAAAATCCCCAGGGATAGTCATATTCCTGGGTCACTCCATCACTGTACGAAGCCTTCAATGAACAAGTCTCCCCCGGTTTTATTATGCCTTACTCTTAAATACAAGCCACCAGCCTAGGGATGGCCAAGTCTCTGAGGAAAGCTGCCAACATCAACGACAAATCAAAACAAGCAGAAAAACAGGAACCCAGAGGAAACTGAGACAATGCCATGAAGGAACATTGTTTTAAAAGGTGTTTAACTACAACATGAATGTGTTGGTTGAAGTAAACGAATATGTGTATTCATGAAGTAAAAACAGAAATAACCTAATGGAGGATAGAAGTTGAAAAATATCTCTCAAGAAGGGTAAAAAAATAAAAAATAGAAGATAACAAAACCACATGTCACTTGAGAAGACCAAAGAGAAGAAATAATCAAGAAAATTATACAAGAAAAATTTCCCAGATTTAAATGATATGCATCTCCAAACAGGATGGGTCCAACACAAGGAAAACACCCATGCCAAAGCAAACACTACAGCACGTCAGAACACCAGACATAAAGAACAGAACCTTAAAACTTTCACGGTGAGAGAAAAGGAAATGTCACATAAAAAGGACCAAAATCTACTAATAAATTAATGAATGTATGCAACATCACAGAGTCACATATTTTGTGCCTCCTGTACTCATGCAGTATTCTAACCACTAACACTGCCCTCCCCCAACAAAAAAACAACACCCAAGCTGTAGAAAACTACAAGACAGATGACACAGTTTCTTCAACAAATAAAGTCAAGGGGGAAAACAGATACAGAGGGGAAACAGATTAAAAGAGACTTAAGAGATCTGCCAATCAATGACAATTTATGGACCTTACTGAGATTCTGATTTGAATAAACTGTTGAAAAACATAATTATGAGGCAATCAAGGCAATTTGAACTCTTACTGGATATTTAAAGAATTACTTAATCTTTTAAAGGTATGATAATGGCATTAGGATTATAGTTTAGGAACTAGTCCTTAGAGATGCATACTGAAATAGTCACAAGTGAAATTACGTATCTGGGTTTGCTTGCAAAAACTCAAAGGGAAGAGGGGTAGACAGATATACAGATGTTTTTTAAAGTGGTCATTAGTTGATAAATGTTGAAGTTGGGTGATGAGTACATGGGAGTTCATTATGTTCTCTAACTATTCCATACTTATTTTTAATGGAATCCAAAATACAAATTATATCTGCTATCTGAAGCTAGACACCATAAAGCAATACATTCAGAGTTCTCAGTAAAAATTATATTCAAACTGCAATTCTGTTTCCAGTCAAAAGTTTTAATCATGAGGAAAAGGAAATTAAAGGTATTTTCAGACAATGTCTCAAAAAATTAAACTCTCGTGCCCTGGCTGGTATGGCTCAGTTGGTTGGAGCGTTGTCCATGCACCAAAAGGTGGAGGGTTTGACTCCTGGTCAATAAAAAGAAAAAGTTTATTAAAAAAAAATGAAACCATCACGCATTCTTTCTCGGGAAGTACTGGAAGTTGGGCCCCAGGAAAATGAAAGATACAAACAGGAAATATAAAGGCCAGAGAACAAGGAACAGGAGATCCAAATCTGTTGGAGATATGTAAAAGGCATTGTATTAAGCCTAGAAAGCAGGAACAAGACTACCATAGTCATAATTAAACACTTACCATATTTAACAAAAAAATATGTAACTGTAATGGGTAGGCGGAAAAGTGTAAGGCAGATGGATTCAAGCTAAATACTCATCCCCCTTAACAAAGTCAGTAGTGTCTTAAATTTTAAGTCAAATACAAGCATAAGGTCAGGGATACCTACCAACCCCCCTTCTTCCCTTGTCACAAAAGCTAATTTTGTTCAGAACCCATTTGCACATCTACCCATTTAGGTACATGCTCAGGAAAAAGCATGCCCAGTTCCAGGAGTGTGTCTAATTGGTCTAAATGTAATGCCATTTCCCTTTCTAGTGAATGTTTCAGAAACAGGCATCGAACTCAGGAGATAAATCTGCCAAAGAGTTTCTAGGCAAAGTTTCCACATTCTTACATAGCTACTAGAGGCCCGATGCACAAAATTCGTGCAAGGGGAGCGGCCCTCGCAGCCCCGGGAGGCCCTCACAGCCTCAGGCGGCCCTGGCAGCCCCGGCAGCGTCCAGAAGGTCATCCGGACAGTCATTCTGCTGTTCAGTCTAATTAGCATATTAGCTCTTTATTATATAGGATAGGGTAAGAAAAATGTTCTCTTCTCTCTCTGGACATTGTTGCGTTAGATGTAACTCCTGAAACTGCTGTAGCCATCTTATTAATCTGAGGGTGTGACCACCAGTGACTTAAAGGGGGAGACGAAAAACCTGGAGCCCTTAAGACATGATAATGCCACCTAATCAATTAGCCTGAGAGTGTGTCCTGCCCCTGGACTTCGAATTTATGGACTTTACTTAAGAGATGCATTGAAATAATCACAAGTAAAATTATGTATCCAAGTTAAATTCTCCTATTTGAAGCCAGTTTGGGTCAGAGACTCAATACTGGCATCCAAAAGCAGCCTAACTGATACAGTAAGCATATGACACAGAAATAGAGGAATACAGCAAGAAGAAACAGCTACGACTTGATGCAAAAGTGATTACCTATGGGGCAAAGCTTGCCAACTAGTGGGCATGGCCCACAGTGCCACGAGCGTCTTGATGTGCCAAGGTCCTCTCAAGACCTCAGGACATCGAAGCCTCGGGTAGTTTATCCATGCAAACCCGGGGGGAAACGTTCGGGAAGCAGTGCTCCAGCAGGGAGAGGACCAGCAGTAGTGAGGGTGTACTGGGGACTGCTGTTTTCATTATCAGCCCGCCAACAGTATTCCATTTTGAGTATATGCATGTTAAAAATTAATTCTTAAAAAAATTGCAGTAAGCAGAAGAGACTAAAGATCTGATCAGTAAGAAGGGTCACTAACAATAATATAAGAGAACTTAATTGAAGACTATTTCCGAAACAAAACTCAAGAGGGTGGGTAACAGAGTAGATGTGAAAGTAACAGAAGAGGAACAGCTACAAGGAATCAAAGACTACACAGATGTTTCTTCTTTAGTGACATAACTGTACTCAATCACAAAGAGAAAACACAAAATTACTTTTTGTTGTGCATTATACTGACTGGATTATATTAGATGCGATCTACCAGTCTCTTCAAGTTTTACAAGTAATTCAGCTCAGGAAGCTAAGGTACAGTATAAATTAACACCAGAAAACCTTCATTCAACCTTGTGTTAAGGACTAAGCAAAATTCTAATCCTAGACCAGTGATGGCGAACCTATGACACCTCTGACACGCGAACTCATTTTTTTGGTTGATTTTTCTTTGTTAAATGGCATTTAAATATATAAAGTAAATATCAAAAATATAAGTCTTTGTTTTACTATGGTTGCAAATATTAAAAAATTTCTGTATGTGACACGGCACCAGAGTTAAGTTAGGGTTTTTCAAAATACTGACACGCTGAGCTCAAAAGGTTCGCCATCACTGTCCTAGACCCACAATGCTCAAAATATACAAGGTTGCTGCTCTCATAAAATTAATCTAGTATTTGCTAAACCATATTTGACAAAAGCAATATAGAATTACAAGTGAGAGCTGAGCATGGTTTTGAATCCTATCTTACCAACCACTAGAAAAAGTTACTTCACCTCTAACTAAACCTAAATTTTCCATCAGTTAAATGAAAATAATACCTTCCTAGGTTGTGGTATGTGTAGATTTATAGTGTTCAAGCTTGATAAAGATTGCCCTTACTATGTTAGCAGGTGAGGAGGTGGTTTCCTACATATACTAATGTGCATTGAGAGTCTCCAAGAAGTTAATTTTCTCCAAGTTTATTTCCTTCATACCACAACACCCAGGGAGTGGTCTGCAGAGCACATTTATGGCAAAGAGAAGCTCCCTACTGGTTATCTTCTTCTAATCCACTTGGACTGATTTTTCTTACTGTATCCTCATACTGTCAGCCACTTAATTTTTTTGAACCACTATTTAGCATACATTTTGCAAACCATTATAATCAGTTATAAGACTACCAGAGGCCTGGTGCATGATATTCATGCACAGGGCGGGGAGGGGGGCAGGGAGGAGGGTGTCCCCCCTTCAGCCCGGCCTGTGCCCTCTCACAGTCCGGGAGCCCTCAGGGTATGTCCAACTGCCGGCTCAGGCCCACTCCCTGCAAGGGGTTCCTTAGTGCTGCAGCGAAGGTACTCACCAGCCGTGAGCCCAGCTTCTGACTGAGTGGCGCTCCCTCTGTGGGAGCACACTGACAGGGGGGGGGGGGGGGGCGGCCAGCTCCTGCATTGAGCGTCTGCTCCCTGGTGGTCAGTGCACGTCATAGCGACTGGTCGTTCCGCCATTTGATCGATTTGCATATTAGGGTTTTATTATATAGGATTATGCCTTGGGCCCCCTGCTAGACCCTGACCATTTCAGAAACAGAGGGAATATCTTTTAAACTGATTGCTCAAGTATCTGAGAAAAACATAGTATGGTAACAATAAAAATGCTCTCTCACAGAAACAATGCACGCATTTTAACTTCATTCTTTCAGTCATTCAACAAACATTTATGAAGTCTTCTATGTGCCAGGGCCCTAGCATACAATAATGAACAAAACAGATGCAAACTCTGCTCTTAAGCAGCTTAGTGCAAAGCGTATATGTACGTACACACACACACACACACACACACACAGTCCTAAAGCTATCAAATTCAGGTGGAACAAGTGTGAAGCTATGAGAAGAAAAAGTTTAGGGTGTTGGAAACCTAACAGAATGGAAGGAGGGGGAGTCAGGGAAGGCTTCCCTGAATATACGACCTCCAAATTAAGACTGAAAATATGAGCAGGAGTTAGAACGAAGTCCTCAGCATATCACTTACTCTTCGTAACACTATAAATAGTAAGTACATACTATCCCTGTCATATAGACAGGGCAACTGAGGCTCAGAGAAGTTTACATATTTAGGAAAAGGCTGGGCTAGGATTCAAAGCCAGCTATCTAGATCAGACTCTACAGATGTACTCTCTACCATTACACAGCACTGTTAGTGACAGACAGACTCTAAGGTGGCTCTCCCACACAGCTTCCTGCTGTGCATGCCTCTGCAGACCTCTGCCTTCACCCAGGACTTCTGACTTGCTTTTAAGCAAGAGAACAAAGGGAAGGTGATGGGGTATCACTTCTATGGTTATGATACGTAAGTCTTACGTCTGTTTTGTGAGGAGACTCTCCTCTCTCCTCCACTGTCTTGGAGAAAGTAAGTGGCCACATTGGGAAGGACCACACACAGGAACTGAGAGCAGATGCCTACCAACAAGCAGCTAGAAACTGAGACACCCCCCTCCCCAACGAAACAGTGCACAGGAGCTGAATTCTACCAAATAACTATCTGAGCTGAGAAGAGATCTTTCCCAGTCAAGCCTCAGATGAGACAGCAGCTCAGCCAACATCTTGACTACAGCCCACCGATACCCTAAAGCAGAGGACCCAACCGAGTTGCGCCCAGAAATCTGACCCACAGAAAACTAGAAAATATAAATGTATGTGTTTTAAGCTTCTAACTTTGTGGCAATATTGTTACATAATATTGTTAAATTAGTAAAGTTCTTCACCAACTCTGGTACTTTGCTTAAAATACAGATTTTCAACTACTCTTTTTTTTTTAAACATGTTTTTACTGCCTGGCCAGTGTTGCTCAGTGGTTGAACACCCACCCATGAGCCAGGAGGTCAAGATTCGATTCCCAGTCCAGGTTCATGCCTGGGTTTCGAGCTTGATCTCCAGTAGGGGGAATGCAGGAGGCAGCCAATCGATGATTTTCTCTCATCACTGATGTTTCTCTCTCTCTCCCCCTCTCCCTTCCTCTCTCTCAGAAATCAACAAGAATATTTATTTTAAATATGTTTATGGGTCCACCCTCAACCACTGAGCAACACCAGCTGGGCTCAACTGCTCTGAACTACACATCAAGTCAACTTCAGGTAGCAATCACAGTTGTTCTTTTCATGCAAAACTCACATACCAAAATGTTAACATTACCCACAATCTCACCCTACATTTTACAGTAGCCATTTTAACAACTTTGTCATATACCTGCATTATTTCTATCATTTATGCCTGTTTCTATTGACTGAGTTTTCTGTTCTATGTCTCTGAATTCACTAAACTTTTCTTCAGTGATGTCTAATCTGACAGTAATTCCATACATTGCATTTTTCATCTCACATTAGTTTTCACCACTAAAAGTTTTATTTGGGTTTTTTTATACCTTTCAAGTTTCTACCTAATCCTCTGAATACATGGAATACAGTGATAACAACTGTTTTAATATCCTTGCCTGTATCCGTCAGTTCTGGGTTGGTTTTCATAGATGGGTACCTTAATTATGTTACATGAACCTACTTATTTGCATATTTAGCAATTTTTTATTGGATGCTGAACATTTTACATTGTTGAGTAATGGGTTTTGTTATATTTCTTTAAAGAGTGTTACACTTTGCAATGGCAGGCAACTGTATTACTTCAGATCAGTTTGCTCCTTTCAAGGCATGTTTTTAAGCTTTTTTTAGACAGAACTAGTGTAGCCTTTACTTTATGGAGAGCTAATTTATTAGCCCCACTACTAAGACATGACCCTCTGAGGCAGGGGTCCTCAAACTACGGCCTGCGGGCCACATGCAAATACAAATATTGTATTTGTTCCCGTTTTGTTTTTTTACTTCAAAATAAGATATGTGCAGTGTGCATAGGAATTTGTTCATAGTTGTTTTTTTTTAAACTATAGTCCGGCCCTCCAACGGTCTGAGGGGCAGTGAATTGGCCCCCTGTTTAAAAAGTTTGAGGACCCCTGCTCTGGAGTCTCAGGGAACACAGCATATAACAAGATCTTTCTACTGTACCTATGATACTCAAATATGTCCTGGCCCTGGGTGAGAGCTCTGAGACTTGTTCTGCTTATAGCTTCCCAGGGAATTCCTTCCCCCCAGTAGTGTTCCTTTATGAAACTGTACCCTGAATACACACAGCAGATTGGTACTGTCAAACATATAAAGGGACCACTAAGATTTATGGAACTCTCTACATGGCTCCCTTCTCTCCAGAACACTGCTCCTCAAATTAGAACCATCTTGGACTCCCCCAACTCCAATCTCATTTCCTCAGTCCAGTCAGGCCACACGGTTCTATCTGGATTCCTCCTCACTGCACTAAGATCTGAGATCTGAAAGCTGCCTCCAGGCAGAAAGCTGGGCCATAATTGGGCTCACCTCGTTCATTTTCTATCTGTCAGAGATCACAGTTCTGCACTACCTATTGTTCAATATCTGAAAACGGATGCCCCATGTATTTTGTCCAGTTTCCTAGTTGTTTATAGCAGAGGATAAATTCACAATGTTACTGCCTTATAATGAAAAGCAGAGGTCATGACTCCTGACACTGATTTTAAAGGAACTGTTTTATTTAAGATACAACTCCTAAACACATACATACATCATCTATCACATGATCCCGTCTTTATTTTTATTGTGGCATATACCACTCTATACCACTTTTTGTCATTATGTCTAATTTGCTTTATTGCTTATTCTACATTTTACCATAGAATGTAAACTCTGTGAGTGCAGGGATCCTGTCTATCATCACTCCTGCATCCCAACAGGTACTCAAGTCCAAACTAATTCAATCAACAAGAAAACTGTTTTAGAAGTATTTCTCTTACTATATACAGTGGGGCCTTGACTTACGAGTTTAATTTGTTTGGAGACCGAGCTCGTTAAGGAGCTCATTAACTCAAATTACTCTATCAACTCAATGCAAAAAATCGGCAGAGAGACAACTGGTATCTCAAAAAACTCGTTAGTCTGGACACTCGTAAGTCAAGGCCCCACTGTACTGTGAACTCTTCTCATTAGTAAATTCTGATCTAGAGGCAGGTAACACTGACTCTGGAGAGTTCCTTAGAATTGTCTGTTTCTTAATTAGCATCATCTAAGTAAAGGTTCTTAGTTGCAAACAAAAGACACTAACTGGCTTTGTTGAAACTGAAGAAGAAGTTATTAAAGTATACCAGACAACTCACAGAAAACCCAAGGGGGCCTGGCTTGAAGGCTACATAATCAAGAACAGCCAAAATTCAAACCACAGATCTGGTCCAGTGGAGACAACCTAGGATTCAGTCACTGCAACTTGTACAGATACCAATGACATCGGACCTACATGCTACAGCTGGCTCTCTGTCACTGTCAGCTCTGGAAAACAGCTGTAGCTGTGATCCCCTTGCACTGCAATCCCAGCTTCTGAGGGAGTGCAGTGAAGGCCAGATGACTGCACAGCAACTCCAAAAGATGCAGAGAAAGTGAGCAATTGACTTTCAGATTGAATATTCTACCTCCCACCAAGATTCTTTTTTCCCCCCAATGTTTTTATTGATTTTAGAGGAAGAGAAACATTGATCGGAAGCTCCTGCATGAACCCCTCCCTACCCCACCCCCCACTGGGGATCAAGGCCACAACCCCAGCATGTGCCACAAACTGGAATCAAACCAGTGACCTCTCAGTGCATGGGACAATGCTGAACCACCTGAGCCACACCGGCCAGGGCCCACCAAGATTCTTAAGGTAAAAAATTCCCCCAACATTGAAAGCTGTTCAATGTTCTTATTTATTATCCAAAAGAGTAACAAACCAGTAGCACAAGGCATCACTCCCAGAATACCAGAACTTTTATCTATTTCTTTAATTAGTGGGTTCTAGAAGCTCTATTTCTCTCTTTTCTCTCTAAATATTTAACTTTAGGGCAGTTAACTGTTTGCTGTGGGTATTATTATTATTATTATTATTACTACTACTACTACTATCTGGAGGCAGCATATGTAATCTACTGTGATTAACCTTAAGCCAATTTAATTCCATGCATCTCAGTTTTCTAACTTACAAAACAGAGATACTACCAACCACCTTGTAGGGTTGCTGAAAATATTAAAATAACTAATAATGAATATTGTACAATTTCTGGCCCATAGCAGGCAATCAATTAAGAATAGCTATTGTTGCCGAAACCAGTTTGGCTCAGTGGATAGAGCGTCGGCCTGCGGACTAAAGGGTCCCGGGTTCGATTCCAGTCAAGGGCATGTACCTGGGTTGCGGGCACATCCCCAGTGGGGGATGTGCAGGAGGCAGCTGATCAATGTTTCTCTCTCATCGATGTTTCTAACTCTCTGTCTCTCTCCCTTCCTCTCTGTAAAAAATCAATAAAATATATTTAAAAAAAAAAAAAAAGAATAGCTATTGTTGCCGAAACCGGTTTGGCTCAGTGGATAGAGTGTCAGCCTGCGGACTGAAAGGTCCCAAGTTCGATTCCGGTCAAGGGCATGTACCTGGGTTGCGGGCACATTCCCAGTAGGAGATGTGCAGGAGGCAGCTGATCGATGTTTCTCTCTCATCGATGTTTCTAACTCTCTATCTCTCTCCCTTTCTCTCTGTAAAAAATCAAAAAAATATATTTTTTTAAAAAGATTAGCTTTTTAAAAACTAGTATTGTTACTATTATTAAATGACAAATTAGAGGAGAAACTCACTAATTTACACAAACATCTTTTTTTAAACATGCAACAGGTTGAAGAGCCAAGCTTTGATTTTACCTTAGTCCTGTACTATAATTGTTATCTCCCTTAGCTCCCAGGTCACCAGAGATAAAGCAACAAGTAGCTTACAGATCTCTAACATGTTGCCATCAAAACTATAAGTTCAAGAAATAAATAAATGGGTGGGTGGGTGGGCAGAAGGAAGGAAGGATGGAAGGACTGCTCACCCTGACCACAAGCCATGCTCCCTGCACATTCCCCGCCAGTGAGCTCTGACTATACTGGAAACTTTGTGAGGGCAGGAACCATTTATGTCCATGTGACTCACTACTATGTCCCATGAGCCTAGCATGGGGCCAAGCAGAGAGATCGTCCATAAAATTTAAATATTTGCTTTTCTAAATATTTACAACAGAAACTAGTCACTGAGAAAAGTTTCCGAAGTATTTTAAAACAAATCACCTATAAAGCTTTAAAAACTTCATTCTCTTGACAAAATCAATAGCTTCAATGATTTTCTAACTACAAAGTTCATTCTTTTGAAAATCCATCCATTCAATGAACTTTCCCCCTCAATCACTCTTGTTCTGCCATCCAAACCTGAAGAAGTTAAAGACAAAAAAAGCATCCAAACAAACCATGTTCTTCATTTTTCTGTCACTTTTTAAATAAAGTAAAGCTAGAGCATTTTTTTAATGTGAACCTAACAGCTACTACAAATGCTGGGCTGACATTCCAGATATAATTGCTGAAAGAACATCACTTTGTTGGCTAGGAATCATGAAGAAAAGCACAATTTAAAAGCACTCCAAATGACCACTAAGGACTGTATCTATTTCAGCAACTACTAAAATTATGCACTTCTCTTAAAAAAGAAGGCACAATCTTTCCACCCCATAATCTTGCTTCTAACATATAGTAGGTATTTCATACGCATTTAAGTTATTAATCCATGAGTAAATAATTTTGTCTTTTTCCTAGCTACAAAGAGCTTTCCAATCCTATGATTAAAGGTAGGATTCAACTTTTTCTTTTTCCTCAAGGCTCCCATATGCCCTGTCCAGCTCTTTATCCAAATGCACAGACATTCCTCTGATGTAGTCCTTTTGTCCTTGAGACCAACTAGTAAAGATCAAAACATGTAGCTCACTGATCAATCCAACAAATGTTTAGTTAGTGCTTACTATGTGCCAAACATTCGACCATCCCTGAGATGAGAGGGAGCAAAATACCGCTGCCCCTGTTCACTGAAGGGCATTATTCAAATAAATACAGGGATACATGGGATATTAAACAAGAAGTGACTGGGATGGGAGGATGCTTTCCCTTACAAAAGTGACATCTGAGCTGAAACTGAAGTAGGAAAGTTTAAAACAAAGAGATGATGGCTGACTAAGGAAGCAGCACATGCAAAGACAAGGATCCAGAGACCTGGGACATAAGACTGCATAGGGGCCATCTTCCAGGTAGGGGGTCCTGTAACTAATTTGGTCTTTACCCTAGAGGTCACAACAAATCATTAAAGAGTTTTTTGGGTGTGTGTTTTTTTTAAAGACAGAGAATTCTTATTCATCCTTTTGCTCAAATCCCTCTTTGATTTCTGCCCATTCTATTAAACTTTCCTTATTCCTTGACGTTCCTATATGCCCACATCCTTTACTTCAGATATCTGTATCTCTGTCTTACTCAGCAACTAGCTTTCCTCCCAGTAGTTTCCCATGAATCCTAAGACTCTTGTCTTCAAGTTCTTCCTTCTGCATAACTAATACTGCTGAGTAACTGTGGGCCTTCAGGGCAATCCTTAAGTAAATTTACCTAGCTTTACTGACGTTCTGAATTGTACCATAGAACCATGATAGGAAAATTCAAAAAGTAAAACTAGATTACAAAATACTCAATGAGATCCTAATAATCTTCTTACCATTGCTGTTTTAAAAAATTGTTATGAAACAATCTTTTGTACCATAGAAATAGTGTCTCCCAATAACGTCTGATATAATGATGAAGTTAAAAAACACCAATGTGGTGATACTTGCAAGTCTTTTCAAGGGGAAATAATGACCTCAGAACAAATTTTTCAGTAGACAGTATTTGTCTTAAACACTGGAGTCCTATTCAGATCCAAATAAACTTTAATTCAAAAATTAACTATCAAAAGACCCTAAAACGAGACCAAAATTTTGACCTTCAAAAGGCAACATCAAAAATTATTCAATGTCATAGACTCTGTGTTCCCTTTAATGAAAATGTATGTGTATTCTAGACTGGGTTCTTAAGGCTCCTCTAGCGACTATTCAAGATCTCCTCCCTCCTCCCCCGCCCCCAGCCCGCCCCCAACAAGAGCATAACTTCCATGATGGTATAGACAGCGTTCCTTTTGATTTCAGACCCCAGTTCTATGTTGGGCACTAGCAGATATTCAATAAGTAATTCTATCCACCTCAAATAATAAATTATTTTTAGATGATCATCTCCCAATAAGGATACAAGTAAAAATGAACAGAACATGGTATTTTTCATGAAAATACTAAGACCCTCAGAAAAAAATAAACTCACATGTTCAGTTAACTCGGTACTTTTCAAACTTTGAATTATGATATAACCTTTTCCTTTCCAGAGTCATAGCTTCTAACATTGCCTTCTGCCACTGCCCCATTGCTTAGCTCATCTTTAACAGTGCTACAAATTATTCCCACCCGTCCCTACGGAAGGTTTGAACTACAGTAACTTTCCTCTGTTCTTCAACAGTTACTTCAGGTCCTGTTGCAGAAAATATTCTCAACTGTCCCATTAAACCAATCATTCCACACATACATTTTACTATACTGCCACCAAGTTTAATTCTCTATTTCCAAAAACTTGGCGACATTGCTATTTAAATCCCAAAATATTCACTTTGTTCTGTTGAAACTAAATAATTAAGAAATTTTTAACATGTTTCAAATTTGGGTCTCCCATGTGTCTTCCACTTTTTACCTCTTCTTATTCCTTCATGCCTATACACCTAAAATGCGCCTGCCTTCCAAGCCCTCCTCCTTGTGGTTCATCTCCCTAACCCACAGATATGTCATGTCACCACTGCATTGCCAAAAAACCTTCCATCACCCCAAATTCAAATTCCTTATAATACATAAGACCCATCGCTCTCATTTCTCACTGCAGTTGTCCCTATCCTCCCCCATACATACATATATGTGTATATATACATATACACATATATGTATGTATGTATGTATGTATGTATACTAGAGGCCCGATGCACAAAATTCGTGCAAAGGGTTTGGTCCTTGCAGCCACAGTGGCTTGCCTCGGCTTCATCTGGAAGGTAGTCCGGAAGGACGTCTGGTCTAACTAGCATATTATGCTTCTATTATTATAGATTATTATAGATATACATATGTACATGTGTATCTCTGGAACACACATACTCTGGCTTGTCACCCTTCACTTCTGTCACCACCACAGGCTGCCACATGACCTCCTCCAGAGGTCTGTCAATTCCCCAGGTTCTACTATAACAAGCCTAGCCATTCTTCCATACCAAGATCCAGTCCCACCTCCTCCACAGGCATGCTCAAATTCTCAGAATTGTCTTACTTCCTGTGTTCTTCTAGTCCTTCATATGTCAATACCTCTACTTGCTAACAAGGTCTTGTTAATTTTGCCTGTATACACACAACTATCTCAACACTAACAGCAGAGGAAACCAAATCTTGTTCACTTTTGTAGTCAAAGCTTCTACCACCATAATTCACATGCACAGGACAGTTTACTCAGTTGAAGAGGACTAAGAATCCCCTTTTACAATTTAACAAGGATTTACAATTACAAGCACTTACAATCTATCAAAATACCAGTTTTTCATCTAATACAATACAGGAAAATCAGGAAATATGTTTAACTATATCTGACAAAAATGAATATTTTTATCATTTATTTTATCATTTAAAGCACAAGATTTATAGTACAATTTAACATGTTCAAACTCACTCAAATTAAAGAAATGAAAATCCAGCCCTGGCCAGGTGGCTCAGTTAACTGGAGCATTATCCTGTGCACCAAAGGGTCACGGGCTCAATTCCCGGTCAGGGCACATACCCAGGTTGAGAGTTCAATTCCCGGTCTGGGCTCGTAAGGAAGGCCACTTCCCACATTTAAATATTCATTTGACTAACTCAGACTATTTATCTAAGATTCTCACAAGTGAGCCAACCATTCACTACCAGTGAGCTCACACATAAAAAGCATCATTTTTTGAAAATAACAGGTATCCCTATAAAGTCCCAGTGCAGTTGGTACTCTGTCCTCTGTCCCTTCTTGGTAAAAAGAACGAAGAGCCAAGAGTCAGGAAAACATGTTACTTCCAGACCTGATTATGCTGAGGCACTGGTTAACAAGCAATTTAGTTTCTTTGCATCCACTTCCTTCTTTAAGAAACATGAATTATATCAATATTTCTACAGCATCAGGAGTACCTGGAGCCCTAAGCAGATGCCAGAGCATGATCACCCGACCTGCAGAGAGACAAATATGTCTTGGGAATCCCCCTTGGACAAGTCTTCCAGAAGACTGAGAACCGTTAAGTTTTCTCAGGTCTCTACTAGATCTAGTAATTCTCTATAGAGTCCAAAGGAATCCTACACCTTCCTTTTTTTTCAAACCCACAGAAATTAGAGAGGAAGCCCTAACCGGTTTAGCTCAGTGGATAGAGCATCGGCCTGCAGACTGAAAGGTCCCAGGTTCGATTCCGGTCAAGGGCATGTACCTTGGTTGCGGGCACATCCCCAGAAGGAGGTGTGCAGGAGGCAGCTGATCAATGTTTCTAACTCTCTATCCCTCTCTCTTCCTTTCTGTAAAAAATCAATAAAATATATTTTTTTTAAAAAAGAAATTAGAGAGGAAGATATTAGTAAATGTATTTATATTTTTTTAACCATTTGTACGCCATAGCGTCTGTAGATGCAAGCGGCGGACCTTTTTTAATTAAATTCAAAATATCGTAGCAGTTAACTGGTTGATTTCAGAGAGGAAGGGAGAGTGAAAGAGAAATAGAAACATCAATGATGACAGAGAATCATGGATCAGCCGCCTCCTGCACTAGGAATCGAGCCTGCAATCCAGGCATGTGCCTTTGACCAGAATCGAACCCGGGACCCTTCAATCCGCAGGCCGACACTCTATCCACTGACCCAAACCAGCTAGGGCAGATAATAAATGTATTTTTAAATATCACTGCTAACATCCTCCTCGCAACTTCAGTGACTCAAACATTTACTGAAACCTTGACAAGATGCAAGTGTTATTCTAGTAGTATTGTTTGCTGAGGATATCAGCAGGAACACACACTGTATAGTCCAGGAGACTATTAAGACAAAATCCAAAAGCTAAGATCCCAAATACTGTTTACATACAGTATAGTCACAGCCATCAAGAATCATGTTTCTGTCAGTAAAATAATGTGCTATTAGACTCAAAATACCTTCACTACATTTTTTCTAATCTGACATTTATGTATAAACTGCATGTGCTGAATACTGATGAACTATTTGAACTTACATACCATAGTTTAAAAGATTAATGATCAAATAAGAAAAATAAAACTTATTAGTGCAATGTGTTTTCTCAAAAGTTTATTTCTGCAAGTTTCTCCCGAAACATCTGAAAGTGTGACAGCAATGTTTCATAAGTCCCCATTCTCCTCTACTTCAGTAGAAACAGATTTCAGCCAAACTACCAAAGACCACATATCACAGCCTCCTTTGCAGCTAAATGTGGCCACTTGACTAAGTTCTGACCAACAGGTATAAACAAAAGTGTAAACCATTGTAAATTTCCAGGTCTGTCTTTCTTATTATTATTAATAATAAAGTGTGGGGGGGGGCAGGGAAAAGGAAAGGAAGAGAGAGAGGAATATCGGTCTGTTGTTCCACTTATTTATGCACTCACTGATTGATTTCTTGTATGTGCCCTGAGAGGCGCGCGCACGTGTGTGTGTGTGTGTGTGTGTGTGTGTGTGTGTGTGTGTGTGTAACCCACAACCTTGGAGTATAGAGAGGACACTAACCAACTGAGCTACCTGGCCAGGCCCAGGTTTATCTTTGAAGGGAGAGGGGATGGATGTGCCTCACCACATCCTGTTCCTGGACTGTGGATGTGCTGGGGAGCCGTCTTGTACTGTACAGAAAAGGATGTCTCCTTAAGCATGGGAAAGCAACAAGACAGAAGAAACCAAGATCCCTACACCATGCAACCACATCAGCCTTAGACTACTTATACTTGATAAATATACTTCTTGTTTAAGCTACTGTAATTAGTCAGAACATAGACCCAATCTCATGTTCTAATTGATATATAAAGTTTAAATTTGTAATAAATATTAAATAATAGCTACTTACCAACTCAGTAAAGCTGAAACTAATTATAAATTCTTGGGTAACCCCACTATTGAAATTATTGCTACTATAAACAGCTTATATTTATATGGCATTCTACACTTTTGCAAAGCACCTCATTACAGTATCTCATTTCACATTCTCGAAAGCCTGGGCAGGGCAGTTGGTGCTCTGCACATTTGGCATGTAGGATACCGGAAGCTCCGAGAAGCTATTTTGTCCAAGACTGCACAACTAAGCAGTGGTACGTACTTAGGGTTCAGTCTACAGGTTCCTCATACCATCATTCTGTGTACATACACATTTATATATCCCTGCGACGTGCCAGGCAATGGAGTTACAGGTATGATCAAGAAAGAATTATTCCTATCCAGATGCACCTTACAATCTAACGTAGGGAGAGATAGACATTAAACGAACACACACACACACACATACACACACACACACATGAATGCAACTGAATAATTACATAGCTATTTGCAATTAGAGCTATGGAGGAAAAAACAACAACAACACAGAGTCCTGTAAGAACACCTTGGCCAAGGAACATTACTTAGACAGGTGGTCTGGGGAAGGCCTTCGGAAGAAGTAGCATTTATGCTGAGACTGTAAGGATGCTTATGAATGAAGAAGAGGAAGGAAGAAGGGGGAGAAGAAGGCTATTTAGAAATTTATACACATTATCAATCTCACAAGAACACTGAGGTAAGTACCACTGACCCCATTTACAGCTGGAGATGTTTAGTGAACTCACTGTGCTAAAGGTCACACTGCCAGTCAATGGCAGTTCCTGTTGAGATTCCAGACTCCCTGACTGGAGCCTCTACCAGGCACCACCTCCCAGGCCAGTTCTCTCCTCTCTCCACAGTATCATGCTGCCTCAACTGCTATCTATAACTAGTTATCACATAGATTTCAAGTAGATGTGACAATTGCAGCATGTTTTTACCCAAATGTATGTGCTAAGATGCCAACCTTAACCATAAATATCCATAAAACAAACAAAAAAATCAACTCTTGTCATTGTGTAATTTACATATTTACTTAGAAAAATTAGGGAGTTATTTAATGAACAGGGATGTTACCTAAAATAGAAATGACTCTGAAAATCAGTTTCATTGCATGTTAAACCAGCTCACTAACCCGCTCCCCCCCCGCCCCACACACACACACAATTTAAACAAATATTTCAATCATGGGGAGATAAAACTCAAAACAATTCAATTCAAAAGATACATTCTAAGCTATTATGCACTATACATTACATGCATATATATAAGCACATGTCCCTCAAACTAACAAAAATATGTACATGCCTTGTCAAAACCCGAACAGTAATACAAACTTTTTAAAATAACCTTCAAGAAGAGAGGGTACATAGCTCTGGTAGAAGAATTAATTGCCAAGAAGCCAAAATGATTCTATATTAGCAAAAAGTATGCCTACTCAAGGAACCACATTATTTTAGATGTTCAAAGTACAGTGTTATTATCACCAATAACTCACTATACAACTCTAGAAGTAGGATTTCAAAGCAAAAGCATAGCTATTTAAAAAAAAAAAAAAAAAAACATTTAGATGGTTTATACAAATCAGCATTTCCACAATTTTTCATATACCATAAAATGAAACTAAGGCTGCCTGTAGCCATTAGGTTAGGAAACGACTTAGTCTTTAATTATCTACTATGAACCTCAAATTAATTATTTTAGTCATGTGAAGTAAACATTTCACTTTCACATAACCAATGGTAAACTTTACAGCTCTAGCTTAACATTCTAGTGTTGACATAAGGCAAGATTTCTTCATTTAGGGGCAACTGAAGAGAAATTTTAAGTAATTTAAAATAATTTGATTATTTTTCCAAGTAATTAAACACAAGTTTTAACTGCCCAAAATTTTTAATCCAAAATTGTGCTAGCCTTGGATTATGAATTACCAAATTTTCTCTAGCCATCAAAACATTGCCCAATGGTCAAAATAATACATGTTAAGAAGTCTCTTAAGTGGCATAATCATTATTTATATAAGGTGCTTTTATCCAAGTTCCACAACACTTTGACAGGGCAACTGTGTTAATGTAAAATCTCAGGTGACCATGTTTGATAGTTTCATACAATATCTTCTAACAAGAAAATATACACGAGTTTCTGGAGGTAAGACCACCAAAATACTCAACACAAATTCTCAGATTGCAGTTTAAATTACTGCTAAAAAATATAACAAATTTAAAGACTAATTAAATTTGAGGAGAAAAGAGGTAATTTCTTTATAAAGACTCTTTCTGGAAGTTTTTAAGTTTTGGTGGGTTCAGATGGTTAAAGTTTTTCCTTAGGGATAAGAGAAATTGCTTGGAGAGGTCGGGGGAGGGGGGATGTGCAAGTTCTTTGAAATAGAGAAAAATTACTGCTAAAGCAAAGAGAAATGGATACACAACTTATTACAAATACCAAGTCACAAATGAAGCCCCCTGTTCTATTAATCTTATATTTAATGTCATATATATGGCAATTCCCTTATCATTCATAATGAAGTTACTTCTATCCAAATTTTCTTCCCATAACTGGACACTTGCCAACAATAAATATGCATGTGAAACATCCTGTGCAGACTAGACTTCTAAACTACTTCTTATTTTCTAAATTGTTTTCTAGTACCCAAAATTCAATACAAATTAGTCTTTTCTTCCTTTGTATAGTTTCAAAACAAAATATATGCCCAAGGTCATTCTATACCATGTGTTATAACAAGTTATCTTGGGTTTTGCTTTTGCAGATAAACATTCATAGCACTATAAAAACCTATATAAATCCTTTAAATACTAGTTGCTACACTTACCACTCCCCACCCCACCCCCAACTTTAAGTCATAAACACAGTAACTCTCCGTAAATAAAACTAAGGGCCAGACACTGAACAATATTCTAGAAGGGGGGGAAATTCTAACCAAGGGTATTTTTTACTATCTACCTTCCCCAAACAGGACAGTGCATTAAAATGGAATATTTTTGTTTATTTTGAATGTTGGTGCCCCTAAAAGACTGGACTAAATCATTAATTTTTTAATCCCCAACACAGTAAATTTATATTTGTTGCTTCTAATAAGGTCCCACCAAAATGTCTTTAAAATATGTTTAAGAATCAGTCTTAGCCCTAAATTCCAAATTCCTAACAATAAAGATCTTACTAGATCACTCAGTCTATCTCCCCCTCTTACTAATAACGACCATTCGCTCATTCAAATCTATTTTTTCAAATCTAGACTCATTTTTATGTTTCAAATAAGTGTGCCTTCACCTTAGCCAGACAGGGATGGCCCTTCCTTTCTAAGCTTAGTCTCTTCTGAACTTTTTATTCTCAGTCTTACCATAGAACTTGGTATAGACATTGACAGGAGTCCTTAACATGCTAGCAAGGTTTGAAGTCTAAATGAATTTGGACAGCCACCAAAAACACCACTGCTATGGCAAGGCAAATCTTCCAAAAGCAATGGGGTATTTTAAGTGAAAGTTGTATGTATATTAAAAGTCTTAACCATCGCCAAGCAAACTTTTTTCAAAGAATCTACAATTTCTTTGAAACTAATTTCTTCAGATTAAAATCAACATATGAAATTTTAATGCTAGCCTCATATTTATAGTTTTCAGAAAATACTCCTAATGTAACTAAACAATTAAAATGTGAGAAATTTAAGAAAACAAAAGCTAAAGAAAATTCCACTGAATTATTAAACACCCCAAAATCAAAGTATTAAATAGATCCATTCTTAAACACTGTATATGTAAGGTGTAAGGGGTCACAGAATCTATGTATTCAAAGATAAAAAATGACTAAACATAACTTTACACAAAACTTTCTTATGACTCACCAATACTTACATGACACCTATAATTAAAACTAAGTGTGGAGAACAAAATGTACCACATTTCATTCCTTCCATTCAAAAAAAAAAATGTCTACATGGTTCTCTGGGTGGAATGGGGGCTGATAAGTCTCATTAGGAGTGCTCATCTCCTCCTCTCCTTTTCCCTCCAGCAAACTGCAGTTAATGCTATGCTCACCTACACACGAGCCCCCAGTCCTTACACACATGGCTTCAGGACGGGCATTCTGACCGTGAGCTGTAACCTAGGGAGGGCAGCCAGCGCTCCAGCTCCGTGACCTTGGGTGAGTCACCCTCAGTTTCCCCATCTGTGAAATGGGTAAGTTCCTACCGGTACGGTGAGCGGGCAAATACAGGAAAAGCCCCCAGAGGAGTGCGTGGCCCTTTTCGTCCTCATCCTTCAACCAGGGTGAACGCAATGCTCTGGGTGTGTTTTCCTGACACCCTGGGTGGGATGCAAGGACCAAATGCTGCGGCCATTCCAGGGCGGCCCTGGGTTCCGGGGTGCATGGGATGGATCTAGGGGTGGACCGAAGGCCGGCCCAGCCATCGGG
>NW_005871432.1:715875-716993 GCF_000147115.1 Myotis lucifugus | reverse complement strand
CCGGGCACGCGCTCCCGGGCTGCCCGGCGACTGCAGAGCCTCCCGCCCGGGCGCAAGCCTCCCGGCCCGAAGGCCCCTCCGTCCGCCCGGAGCCGTTTGCGCACCTGTGTCGCCCGGCACCCCGTCTTTCCTGTTCATGCACCGTCTGCTCCCCAGATCCTGAGATCAACCACCATGCTTTCCTTTACTTGTGTGATGTCGGCCCGTCTTCCTACATGAACGTGGCCAGGTGTGCTGCCCAGGTAGCGAGACCTGGCTGAGCCAGGAGCCATGCTGCGCTGGCTACTTTGTAATCCGCGGACAGCCGCCGGCTAAAAACTGTATTTTGTACCAAACCTAATAAAATGGCAGTTAAATGTTACGCTTAAAAGGATAACACGGATATGATGTTACACCAAGTCACTAATTTATTGATTTCTAAGTTTGATTTTTTCCATCCTGTGATAGTGCTGATACCAATTTTTAAGCCAAACCTGTTCACAAATAGAGTAGCAAACAGATACAATTTTAGAGCCATAAAGAAAACCCTGCAATAAATACTGGTCTCCGTCCTATGTGACTCCAGGAAAGATAATTGCTCTACACGGTTTCCAACAAATGTTTACCTCCTTCAGCAATTAAAACATTGATACACTGACTAAGGTAACCATTCGAATTAACAGGCCCTGAAAGAAATCAGACTACACGTAAAATAAATTACGCAAAAGTAGTCAAGCACATAGCTTACTCTAAAGACCGATTCTTTGTGGTATCCAAAGTTGCTGTAACTGTCAAAAGTTCTGGAGCCCAGCTGGCGGGCTCGGTGGTTGAGGGTGGACCTAAGAACCAGGAGCTCATGGTTTGATTCCCGTCAGGGCACATGCCCAGGTTACATGCACCAGCGTGGGGCATGCAGGAGGCAGCCGATCAGTGATTCTCTCTCATCACTGATGTTTCTATCTCTCTGTCCCTCTCCCTTCCTCTCTGAAATCAATCAAAATATCTTTTTTAAAAAAACGTTCTTTCGGATTGCCCTACTAATGTGATTAAAGTCCACATTCAACTAGATTGTTTGGAAGGTAGTGGTCAAGAGTGTCCTATTGTGGTGAGAGATCCATACCTTAATTCCTCCCAAACTC
>NW_005871432.1:694382-714992 GCF_000147115.1 Myotis lucifugus | reverse complement strand
ATGATACACACGAGAAAACAAGTCCTGAGTAAGTAAACTTTCCCTAGATCACACCACCAGTAAGTGGTAAAGCTGAGATTCAAACACAGGCATAATTGCAAAGCCTATTTCCACCCCCCCAAAACGACTCAAGATTAGGAGATCAGGTCATGACAGAGGTCATTAAGATGTCCTTAGAGTGAGCCCTAATCTAATATGACTGGTGTCCTTATAACAAGGGGAAATTTAGACCGAGACAGACACACACACACAGGGAAGACGAAGTGAGGACAGGGAGAATGCCACCTATAAGCCGAGGAACGCCTGAGGCTGGCAGAAGCTGAGAGAGAAGACAGAACACATTCACCCTCACAGTCATCAGAGGGAACCATCATCCCCGACCCCTGGATCTTTGACCGCTAGACTCCAGAGCCGGGAGACAATGCATTTCTGTGGTTGAAGCCACCTGCTGTGTGGTACTTGGTTATGGCAGCCCTGGCAAAGTGACACCCAGACCTAAGCCAAGATGGGGGGCGGGGGGGAGAGACTTGCTTGGCTCCACATGTTGAAGACACTCTTGGTGGGGTACTGTACTACCCAACAGCTCAGGAGTTGAACCCCCCCTGGGAGGTATAACCCAAACATTCCAAGGACAGACTAACCAGTATTCCGATGACTGCCCCTCACACCAGGTGACAAGGTGGACAATTTACAATTCACCCCTGGACAGAGGCGTGGCCAGGACACCCCTGCTCTCCTTGCAGACTCTGAGTGAAGGTCTTTATTGCCCCCCCGTACAAGCTTTATTTTTGGTTCTGATTTTAAAAGGAATTCGTGTATATCAAACAAATAGAAATAAAATAAATTAAAATAAGAGAGGGGCCTTATTTACACCGACAGTGATAGCATGCTATGAATCAAGAAGTTAATACTCAATTCTCTACATCTGAGGTCCAAAAACAACCACAAAAAAGAAAGTAATTTATGGTCATTAGAAACAGGTTTATAATGTGGAAAAACGAAGAGGTGAAGGTTATTCAGAGATACCCCCCAGAGATAAACCTTAATAATATCTTTATATTGGCATATATCTTCCCAGACTTTCTTAGGGAGACATAAACCCACACAGACACATCAGCACATGTTTTATGCCTTCTTTTTTTTTTTTACTTACAATTATATTATGAACATGGTTTTGTGTTAATCAACTGAAATTTAGATAATTATTTTAACAGCCATCAGTGGAATGGGCCACAATTCATTTAACTGCTCCTCTATTTTTAAAGGAAATTTTCCTCTTTTGTTACTATAAATAAAGCTGCATAAACACTGCATATGTACTTTTACACACCTGTCCAGTTATTTCCTTAGGATAAGAGCATAAATCCCTACAGAGCTTTGATTCACATTGCCAAAATATCCCTCAGAGATGATTTCACCAATTTGCACTCCTAAAAGTAGTATGTGAGAATGATTTTTTTCCACACTCTTGTTTTAGTTTGCATTTCTTCGCCCACTTAATGTCTTCTTTTTATATATATATATATTTATTTATTGGCTATTTGTACCCTACCTGCATGCTCCTTTGGGGCAGAGGGGAAGAACTGTCATCTCTTTATTGATTTCTTTTTTTAATTTAACTATAAAAAAATAAAAGAAGAAGAGGAGAAAAAAAAGAAAGAAAGAAGAAGAAAGAGAGAAAGAAAGGAAGGAAGGAAGGAAGGAAGGAAGGAAGGAAGGAAGAAAGAAAGAAAGAAAGAAAGAAAGAAAGAAAGAAAGAAAGAAAGAAAGAAAGAAAGAAAGAAAGAAAAACTGGAAAGCCATTGTTGTTAGGCTAGTGTATGATCTCAACACCAGACATCCATCACTTCAGTTTATCTGTGACCATCTCCATCCCTGGCCATCTCCCAAGTGGGCCCAGCCCAGACTTCTTCCCTGCTCAGCCTCACTGCCTCCCGTCCCCAACCCCTCTTACCTAGACCAGGTGCTCTGCTGCCATGTGTGAATGTGTCACATTTTGTTTATTCGTTAACCTGTTGTTCTGTTCTGTGCAGCCTGCTCCTGCAATAGTCTGCTCTGCTTTGCTCAGGTGGTACATCTTCAGCGCTCAGCTCAGCCAGGAAGCACAGCCTTCAGTCTTCAGTGCAGAGGGAAAGTGCATTCCCAGAGCCAGAGGGGAGCTGGCTTATATCGACAGAAGTCCCTGCTTCTGGCCCATGACTGTTCTGTCCTCATGCAAATGAGGACTTCAAATCCTCACAGTTTGATTGGTCCAAAAAGCACTGTCCTAATTGGTCAGAAATGAGCTGCTCTGATTGGTCTGTTGATGGCGATCTAGCTGCACAGTTGGGATGGTTGGGGAAAACCTTACTCCTATTGGTTGAAACAGAATTCCAGGAACTCCTCAGTAAGGACTGGCTGGGATGGCAGGAGCACAGGACAGGCAGGCAGTTCAGTGCAGGCTTCTCCTGCAAGTGCAGTTTGCATGAGAGGCCCCTGAGCAGAATTGGCTGCTAGGTTCAGTGTCTTTTTGTTTGTTTGTTTGTTTGTTTTATTTTGTTTTCAGGTTGAGCTCAGTTAGCCACAGCTCTTCTTAGTCGGTATCTTCTTTCTAAGGGTTCACAGGCCCAAATGCAAAAACCATAGCCGTCTACCTGGATGTGCTGTTAAATCCAGGGCCGGGTCAAAGAGCCAAAGTATATTATGAAGGACAGCAAGCATGTCTGTTCATTCCCGTGTCCACATTTACCTGCAGACTTTTAAAAGCAAAAATTGGCCGGGGGCGGGGGGAATTGAATGAAGGTGGTCAAAAGGTACGGACTTCCAGTTATCAAATAAAGACATATTGGGGATGTACCGTACAACATGATGACTATAGTAGACACTGCTGTATGGTGTATACCTGGTGGGGCAAGTGTAGGTTTACAGTTGTGAGTATGGAAAATAATATAATTAATAAATAATAATACAAGAATAAACTCTTTCACATACTCGCAACTGTAAAGCTATGTTTGCCCCACCCTGTCTGAAAGCTGTTAAGAAAATAAATCCTAAGCGTTCTCATCACAAGAAAAAAAATCAACATTTTTTTGTATCTTTATGAGGTAATGGATATTGACTAAACTTATTGTGGTAATCATTTCACAATATATATAAATCAAATCATTATCCTGTGCACTTTAAACTTATACAGTGCTGTATGTCAACTATATCTCAATAGAACTGGGAAAAAATACATGAACGCAAAAATTATTTATTATGTTACCTTTTGAGATCTGTAACACCAAGAGTATAAAGAATAAGACAAAAGGAGCCACTACTCTCATTGCCCAGATAACCATTGTTTATTTTTCAAATAAGAACCATTCAAGTCCATGGCTTGAAAAGTCCAAACAGAACAGAAAGAGTAATAGACTGAAAGGCACTGCCAGCCTCCCTGTCTCCTTTCCCCTTCACCCTCCTCAAGTGCAGGATCCCAGCACTGCCCGCTGACAACCGAGAGGACTCCTCATGGTTTGGGGATAACATTCCTACTTGGTAGTGTGTCCTGGGCCCTGCGTGACTGGACCCTCCCTCGGGCCTCTGCGCTGGGGCTTCCCAAGTGAGGTCCCCAGAACACAGGACTGGTTCCCTGCAGGCTGCTGTTCTTCCGGCGCCAGTGAGGCCTCGTTCCCTCCTCAGAGCATCCCCTGGCTGCACGTCCATTGCAGGTTCCCTCCTCCATCTGCCAGGAGAAGAGGAAGCTCTTCAAGGGCAGAGACTTCGCTCACTTGGCTTTTTTTTTTTTTTTTTAACTCCTAGTGCTTGGCATATACTGGGTACCCAATAAATGTTTTTGTAAGAAAGGAACCACCAGTAGGCAAGTAACTAAAACCAGGAAATGGCTGAAAGCCAGAGGGCTGATGGGGATGGCCATCTGCTTCCGGCCTTCCTCTCCTCCCGCAGAGGATGCAGGCTTCCTGAGGATTGGGAGGGGCCTGGTGGGCTGGTTGCAAACCCTGAGGAAGGGCCCCAGTGGCCTCAGTGGAGCATTGAATGTGGATGCCTTTCAGCGGGGACATCATCTCAGGACCCTCGGACTTGCTCTGGCGAGAACCGCCTGGGGGAAAGGGTCCCCAGGCAGCTGGTCACCTGAAGATGGTGCTAGGCCCCTCCTGTAGGCAAAAAGAGACCTTGACATTTCCTTTAGACGGGATGCTGGTAACAGGGATAAATTCCTAAGCGATGTGCTTTGCAGCTGGACAGCTAGAGTGGGGGGTCAAAGTTCCGCGTTGACAGAGTACATAGGAGACAGTGAGCCAGAGTGTGAAGTGTATTATTTAACCATAAAGCAGGGGGCCTGTCCTGAGCAGAAGGCCCCTGAGACATCAGAGACTCATAGGATGTCAGCGTGGAGCCCCACCCTTCCCTGTCAAAATCATGCAGTCGCTGCTGTGGGGGAGGTGACACACAGGAGACCTTACCTGCTAGCTGTACAGTGACGTTGTGTTCCTATTCGTCATCGGGACATTTTCATTTCCCTGCAGTGAAGGAAGGCACAGGCGACGTCCTGTGAGTCTGGACTTAATAGAAGGGGCTGGTGACCTGAAGAGTCATAATAGCAACCGGAACAAAGCAGTTCTGAGGACCAAGAGCATGGACATCTAGTCTAGTCTCAACTACCTCCTAGTGTAGGAACCTGGTTTCCTTAACCTCTCTGAATGTTTCCTCATTTTAAAAGGGGATTCACTATGATCTTTATGAACTGTAGATCACTGTATACATATCGGGCCCTGAGAGAAATAACAAGAGGACTGAATTCAAGTGTTCACTTTTGGAGCCTTTCCCAAGAACCCTTCCCCTTCCAAGAAAACAAATAAATTAGTGACTTCTTCCACGTTCTCAAACGCATCCGAGCTGCTAAGCCTGTGTGTAAGCATTTCACCCGCTGGACACTCACTGCCTCCTGAAACTGCCCGGACCGACTTTGGCTGCCTTTAACTGTAGAAAATCATCTCTACTCACCACCTATTGGTCTCCCCAGAGTTTCCATCCACTCTTTTAAATCTTCCCTTTTGGGACCACAAAAACCAAGTCTTTTTTTTTTTTTTAATATATATATTTTTTATTGATTTTTTTACAGAGAGGACGGGAGAGGGATAGACAGTTAGAAACATCGATGAGAGAGAAGCATGGATCAGCTGCCTCCTGCACACTCCCTACTGGGGATGTGCCCACAACCAAGGTACATGCCCCTGACCGGAATCGAACCTGGGACCCTTGAGTCCGCAGGCTGACGCTCTTTCCACTGAGCCAAACCGGTTAGGGCCAGTTTGGCCAAGTCTTACTCCTCTTCCAAATGCTCACCTTTAAATATTGGAAGGAAGCTGGGATTTTCCCACCTGAGACCAGACTTTCACAGGCTAAAGCCTTGGGTGCACCCGATGTTTCCCCCGGGGCAAGCCCCATGTATATATTTCACAGCATGAGAAAAATGATCACAGCCTGTTTGATGATAAAGGAAGTTTTAAAGTAGTAGATTTTGTATAACTTCAATTTTGTAAATAAATAAACAGTCAGGGCACATGCCCGGGTTGCAGGCTCAATGGTGTGTGATTCTCTCTCATCGATATTTCTCTCTCTCTCTCTCCCTCTCCTTTCCTCTCTGAAATCTATATATATATATATATATACACAAAATCATGAATGGTGTGTCGTACTTGCCTTTTTCTCTCTAGAGCAAATGATTCCAGTCCCGTTGGAGAACCAGTGATCAGAAACCCTGCTGCACTTGACACAGTGCACGGGTATGATGAAAAGATGAACTCCTGGCTCTTCTGCTTCAAACATCCTGGGATTTTCCTGGTTTAGGAATGCTGCGGAATGGGGGAAACATCCCAGGATTTTCCTGGTTTAGGAACGCTGCGGAATGGTGGAAACATCCTGGGATTTTCCTGGTTTAGGAACGCTGCGGAATGGTGGAGCTGGCGTGCCCTTTTCACTTCTTTTCCTTTCTCAGAGAGGCGCCTGCTTCCTCTTGTTGGTGGCTACCAGGCACTTCTCAGAACCCGGGACTGAGCTGGAGGTACTCAAAGTCCTTTGAACTACGGGATGGAGATCAAGTCGTAGGAATCAGACGGGAGAAAGGTGAGTGAGAAGGGATGCTACGAGAGTGGTTCTCAGGGTCAGGGAAGTAGAGAAGGAAACAAATTCTCGTTGGGTGCCCGCCAAGACCCCGGTCCTCTAGGTTCACCTCTGCACGTGTATTTGTGAGCTGAGAAGGGGGAGGAAGCTAGTTTTGTTATATTTCAAAGATTTAGGACCTGGGCCATTAGGAAAAAACTATCGGGACTTACGGCCAATTAGCAGCCCTCGTTACCCATAAGTGGTTGTCAGGATATCAGATAGAAGAAAATATCCCAAGAATTTTTAGAGAGGAAAAGGTCTCAGACGAAGAGTCAGGAATTTGAATGGAATTCAACTTCTCAACAAAACACAGCTAGCTAGCTATGAGGATAAGGAAGCAAAGGAAAAACTGGGATCCAGGAATCCAGGACCCACACAGGAGAGATGCAATGGGCATTCCAGGGCGGCGGTAGAGGAAGCCCCAGGTAACGTGGTTCTTTCGCAGAAACCTGGGGAGCACGCAGTCAGACCCAAAGCTTCACGCCAGGCGTCCTGGGAGTGAACATGGGACTGCTGGAAATGAGTTACCGGGACATGACATTGGGTGGGGTTTTATAGAGCTGATATTTATATTTTTTGTTAATCCTCACCAGAGGATATTTTTCCATTAATTTTTTTTAGGAAGGGGGAAGCAGGGAGGGACAGAGAGAGAGAAACATCAATGTGAGAGAAACAATCCAATTGGTTGCCTCCCACACACACCCCGACTGGCCGGGGACTGAGCCTGCAACCGAGATATGTGCCCTTGACTGGAATTGAACCCAACAACCTTCAGTCCACGGGCCGACTCTCTAACCACTAAGCAAACTGGCTAGGGCTAGAGCCGTTATTTTTAGGTGAGAAAACATTTAACAGTAGCTCATAAAAACCAAAACAACTGAAGAAGTAAAGCAATTAAATCCAATAAAAAAGGTAGTTTTACAATTCAGGAATTGTAATCACTGTATACTCTTTTGTTATTACATAGTCCTATGTTTCGTTATAACTGTGAAAAGGCTGAATATGGGTTTCCATACAAAAGAGCTAAAACTGTCACCCACTCTACTAGAAAGTTATGAGTTAGATCTCAAACTGTAGAGTCAACAAATAGCAGTATCTGCCTTTACTTTTACACTTGGAGGTAAATACCAGAACAAGCGGCTCAATGCACTGAAAGCAGATACCCTGGGAAACAGGAAGTGGGGGAACAGGAGACCACATGTTTTGGTAATGAGATGAGATTTTTCCCACCAGATTTTCCCCCCTGGCTTATATTTTGAAAAAATTTAAATCTATATAAAAGTTAAAGAACAGTACAATGACTATCCATATACTGGATATTAACCTGGATTCCACATTACCATTATTTCTCCCTCATTTTTTTTTTTTTTTGTGAACCGCTTAAAGTGAGTTCAAACATCACAAGGCTTCGTTCATAAATACTCCTGCTGGTGGCTCTTGAGAGCAAGGGCATTCTCCTCCATGCTCTGAGTGTCAACATCACATTGAGGAAATTAACAATAATCCCCATGACCTCCTATGTGGGCTGATATACAAGCCACAGTCAGATTTTCTCATCATTCCCCCAAACATTGTATGTATGTATATATATGTGTGTATAAATATATATATATATTTCATCCAGGACTTAATCATATTTCAGTTTGAACTTTTATTTATTTTTTACTTTTTCTTTTTTGTTAAACCTCACCCAAGGATATTTTTCCATTGATTTTTTTTTTATTGACTTCAGAGAAGAAGGGAGAGGGAGAGAGAGATAGAAACATCAATGATGAGAGAGAATCATTGATCGGCTGCCTCCTGCACATGCCCTACTGGGGATCGAGCCTGCAACCCAGGCATGTGCCCTTGACCAGAATCAAACCTGGGATCCTTCAGTCCGCAGGCCGATGCTCTATCCACTGAGCAAAACCAGCTAGGACTCCTAGGACTCCATTGATCTTTTAGAGAGAGTGGAAGAGAGAGGGAAAGACAGAGAGAAACATCGATGTGAGAGAAACACATCAATTGGTTGCCTCCTGCACACCAAGGTACGTGCCCTTGGCAGGAATCGAACCCGGGACCCTTTGTTCTGCAGGCCAACACTCTGTCCACTGAGCCAAACCGGCTAGGGCTCAGTTTGAGCTGGTAAATTACAGAGGAGTCCCTACCCCACCAGGCCTTTTGGCTTTTCACGACAACGCTGAGTCTTTTGAAGATGGGACTCTAGTTGGCTTGGAGAATGGCTCCTGTGCTAGATGTTGCCTCACGGTTACATTGAGGGTCCCATCGAAACGGTTCCTATGCTCGTGATTACTTTATAAACAAACAAACAAACGGAGCTGGCACTTGTTTACGTTTTTAAAAAGAGGCCACTTTCTCTCTCAGGCGGCCTCAGGCGGAGTTTGATGCCTTCCCCATTAATGGGGTCAGCCACGTGCTTTCTAAGTGTCCCTGACACATGTCACTCCAGGAAGCGGGTTCGACACCTTTCCGGGGGCGGCAGACATCTTCACAGCTTTTCACTGCAAATTCGCTCCCCCTGGGAACTGGTTCCTCATCTGCCCAAGAAGTTCTGTTAGCGAACATTCTGTGTCAGCGTCTGACCACAAACGGGAGTGGCTCCCGCGCAGACCCTGGGAAGCCGCCCAGAACTGATGCTCCTGGGCGATGACAAGGAGACAGAGCGCTGGGGGTCGGGGTGCTGGCCCATCTGCCACGACCCCGTGACCCTGAGCAAGCCCTCGGCCCCTCCGCCTCTCGGGCTCCAGGGTTCTTATCTGTTAGAAGAGGGGGTAGAACAAGTTGACGATGAAAACCCTCTAAGACGCCAGTCTAACTGAAACGCAAAAGAAACCTCGAAGCATTCTCACGACATGGAGGCCTCCACAAATGTTTAATGAGAGTCATGGCGAAGGGCTCCGACATGCAGCCCTGGGGCAGTGAGTATTCTGAGCCGAAGGCACTAGAAAAACAGCAAATGCAGGGGGAGGCTTACCCCACTCCCATCTGCCTGAAGCCTGACCCTCCTAGAGGGACTTGTTATCACAACCCCCCCCACCCCCCACCAGGAATGCCATCCCCCCGGAAGACTCTTATCACGGAGACTAGGAGTCAGCACCACCCCCAGACAAACTGTCACAAACTGGGATCGCTCCCCGCTCGCCTCCTCAAGTCCCCTCCGTCTCCCCTACAATGTACCTCCCCTCCCCTTCCTGTTAGGGGGGTATAGGAGCTCTTGAATCTCACCAATTTATGATTCTGTTTTCTTGTGATGCTCCTCCGTACAAGTATTAGACATGAATACATTTGTCTTCCGTCTCTGTTCCTCTGCCTGGTCAGTTTCTCCCGCAGGCCCAGCTGCGAACCTACAGGGCGATCTCCAGCTTCGACCTGTGGGTGGTACCGTTACCTTCTTGCTGCTGTGATTTCCTTCCAATGGCCCAGAATGCTTTGTAAATTCTCCCCTCACACCTGCTAGAAGGAGGGCAGGAGGTGGCGAGCCAGGTGAGATGGCGCTCCGCAGATGGTGATTCTTCAGGTCTGGGCCCAGCTCCGAGCCACAAGGCTGCCGTTTTCTCTTCTATGACATGAATGGGGGGGAAGGTGGTAGATGCAGTCATCTCTCAAAAATCTCATTGAGCCAATTCCTGAAACTTTGAGGAACAAGAGACATTTTTGTGTCTTTGGTACTGTTGTCATATTGAATAGCTGGCTGGATATCTACTTAATGGAGTTTCCCATCTTCCTGTACTTAAATGACCTATTCTCTTTTAAACGGGTATTAAGGACACATCCGACTTTTTCTTTCTTTGCTTTGCAGCCATGGCTTCTGGTGCCAGAGCGTTCTGAGTCTGCGAATAATTATCTGGTTTAACTGATGGATACCCTGAAGGTAATCACATCAATTGCTCATGATTCAGTTTTGCTTGTACTTCCTGTATCAGAGTCTCTCCCTCCCCAAATCCTGGGATGATGACGTTACCAACACTTCAGATTACACGGAGTCTCTCACATTGCTCACACCCGTGACCAATGCAGGCTTCAGTGGGGAGCCAGGAAAGGTAACCGTCCTCAGCCGTGTTGGAGGGATCCTCAAAACAGTCTTCTCATTCACTCCTAGGCCCTGAAATCTCTAGATCCTCAGAGCCACGGGAGCCTGGAGAGAATAGAAGAGGGTGAAATGAGGAGTCAACCAGTTCCTGGGTCAGACCTTGGGGTTGGGAGGAGGGGAGAGGGGGGGAGAGAGGGCGGGGGAGAGAGAAAGCCAGAGAGTGGCCCTCGTGGCAATGCCCATGGATTTTGGGAGTCTTCAGAGACACATCAATCAATCACAATGAATGGGGCCTTTTGGATCCTGTTTCTAACCTGTTTTGAAAAATTATAGAACAATCGAGGAAATGGAACATTGACTGGGTTCTGATGAAATTAAAGAATTATTCTCATGCTATTAAGGTTCATGTTCTTTGTGAAAAGTTTTTATCTTTTAGGAATTCTAACTGAAATGGTAATGATGCCTGGCATTTGCTTCAAAATAATATGAGTTGCTGGAGTGGGTGGGAGTATAGATGGCATAAGGCTGGCCTAAAGCTAGTCAGCGGTGAAGCAGCCAGAGGAGTAAGCACATGGGGTCTGTAATATGTTTCTTTCTTTATATATATATATATATATATATATATATATATATATTAATTGATTTTATTATTTTTTATATTTTTATTGATTTCAGAGAAGAAGGGAGGAGAAAGAGATAGAAACATCAATGATGAGAGAATCATTGATCGGCTGCTTCCTGCACACCCCCTACTGGGGATGGAGCCCACAACCCAGGCATGTGCCCTTGACCAGAATCAAACCCGAGACCCTCTAGTCCGCAGGCCAATGCTCTATCCACTGAGCTACACCAGTTTTGGGCTATGTATTTTTAAAAAAATATTTTTATTGATTTCAGAGTGGAAGGGAGTAAGAGAGAGAGAGATAGAAACATCAATGATGAGAGAGAATCATTGATCGAACCCAGGCATGTGCCCTGACTGGGAATTGACCGTGACCTCCTGGTTCATAGGTTGATGCCCAACCACTGAGCCACGCCAGCTGGGCCATAATATGTTTCTTTCTAACCTTCTATCCATTTGAAATTTTTCAAAACAATTTAAAAATGATAACCAAGAAAACAAATCTTTTCACAACTGACAGTAAGAGACGGAGAAGTCTAATTTGTGTGTTCCATTTTATATTAGGCAGCCCTCAGGTTTATCGGATAGAAATAAAGTCTTGCATTTGAAGGTAAATATAAAAAGGGAAAAGGGAGAAGAGTCCTGATATTTTATTTTCCCAAGGAAGGCAATATCGCCACGCATTTGACTCATGTTTACAGTTTCAAAGTACTTTATATCTTGTTTGCTCTTGGGAAAGCCTGGTATGTATACTTGTCATATATGCCATCTGACAAAATGTGTTCATTACGTTGTTTTTGCTTTTTTTTTTTTTAACAATTTACTTTAAACCTCTGGAAATATTCTTATTGCTTTATTAGTCTCTTAGTTGTTTCTTATAGATTTATTTCCTGTTCTCACTTTGCAAGGAAAACTCAGCCTGAACGTCTATTCACAATATTAGAATTCTTAAATGTTCCCCTATCCTGATTTGAGCAGCTTTATTTTCCCTCTTAGCTTCTATTTGGGGGACTGCGCGGGAGAAAAAAAAGCCCTCTCTGATTTCCTCTGAGCCCACCCAGCTGTTTTATTTCGTGTTCGCTTATTTCCCAGGCTCCCGGTTGGAGTGAGGAGCCGTCAGAAGTGTTCTGTTCTCTTTAATACTTTATCAGCATTTCCTTTATTAGCCACATTATCCTTTATCTCTTTCCTGCGAAAGCTTTTAAAGGCAAAATTGATGAAGTCAACGTCATTTGTTATTTAAATATGATGCCATCAACGTTTACAAGTACATTATAAGAAGATTTAAAGGCCATATCCCACCCTAATGATCACCAACCCACACACGTTTGGTAATCTGACTCCCCCTCCCCCTTCTGTCAGCTTCCAGGATTCCAGCCTCTGAGCACAGAAAACGATCAGGGGCCCTGGTATGACCAACTCCGAACTGGTCACAGACCTTTCACAAGGTCAAGAGCAGTAAACGCCTGTCTTCATAGCGGCAACACATTCTTAAGTTAACCCCAAAGACCTAGATGTGTCCTGCCAGCATTGGTCTTTATGGAATCACTGGGCCGCCATTCCACGACCATCCTCTAAGAAAGGGTCTGTAAGCAGATATCCGGGAAAGAAGGGATCGCCCCCCGGGTGAAGGCTTCCCTGGACTCAACAGGACTCACTCTGTGACGCTGCAAATATTAAATATAGCTGCATGAATCACACCGCAAAAGTCCAGTCCTGAAACCGGGTGTCAGGCATCACGCCTCGTCCTCTCTCCTTGCTCACGAATAACAGAGAACCAATCCAGGGAATGTTGGTCTGTACAAAGAATACTCTCCCGCTTTATTCCTGGCTCTGGAAGATCCATTCTGCCTTTGACATGACATATGTTTCTCAACTGTTATTTTGTGTTTATTAATCTTTGAACTAAATTGTCAGTCCTTGTCAGCGGGGAAGACATTTCCCCAGAACCCTCCTGACTCATGCTAAGGGTGCAGAACAGCTGACAAACTCCAGTGACCTCTGAGGAGACAGATGGGCTTTGTGGCTTTGAACAGCCATGTGGCTCTCTGGATTGTGGATGACAACATAACCCAGGTTAAAAAGGTTGGCAAACATGCTCGGGCCTTTTCCATATTTATCAAGTTGATCATAGGGTTATGTCACCTGTTCTGTGGTTGTGTAAAACCTCTTTATTATGACCATCCTTGCCACTATTCTTCATCATTGCATATGTCTTTGTGTATATTTCTTTATACATGCAAAATAATCCTTGTTATTACAACAGAAGCAAGAGCTAACATTTATTAATTGCTTATAAGGTGTCAGGCACTCTGCTTAAAAGCTTAAAACTCTTGCCTCATTTAATGTAAACAACTCTATGAGATGGCTATCATCTCCCTTTTGCAGATTAAAAAAAGGCATGGGAATAAAGGAATCAAATTTTTAAAAAAATATATTTTATTGATTTTAGAGAGGAAGGGAGAGGGAGAGTTAGAAACATCAATGATGAGAGAGAATCATTGATCGGCTGCCTCCTGCACGCCCCCTACTGGGGATCGAGCCCGCAACCAAGGCATGTGCCCTTGGCCAGAATCGAACCTGGGACCCTTCAGCCCACAGGCTGAGGCTCTATCCATTGAGCCAAATCAGCTAGGGCAAAGAATCAGAATTATTGCCTATTCATTCTTCCTGAAAAAATTTCAAATTATTTTCTGCAAAAGTGGCAGAAAAAAAATAAACTAGTCAAATTTATATGTAAATGTCAAGGTTAAAACATTTAAGAAAGGGTTTTGAAAAAATTAAAACAGAAAATTGTAAAAAATGAGGCAGGACAGTAAGAAACTGGGAATATTCCTTGACAAATGGAATGGGAAAACTGAAATAACTGAACAAACTGGCCGAGCAATTTACAGCCAGAAAATAAATCCCAGGATCTTATCTTACGCATTCCAGACCACGCTAGGGCAGATCCACCTTGGTCCAGGTCCCTCTTAGGTGACATTCTTTGAAGGTGAAACTGACCAGGGAATGACCTATATGCTCATTTTGATTCAGCAGCATACGAAAGGACACACATGGAAAGCTGATGAATATTCTATTGAGATCCTCCAGAGACCTCCCCTAAAACCTCAGCCTTTAGGAAACAGACAAAAACCCTTAAGGCAAAGGACCCAGTTCGAGTGCTCTCTCTCTAGAGCACACCCACGCCTTCTTTGCTTTCCTTCTCTTAGGGTCCCATGAGACTTGCAACCAGGGGAGCAGCAGGCAGTGGCAGCTCATCCCGGGCTAACCCCCTGAGCCTGTTTCCAATAGCCCTTCTTTTGTCTCTGTAACTTGTTTCCCGGGTCCACGCAGCCCAGCTGGCTCACTTCTCCTGCCTCTGACTTCCTTTCCTAAAGAGCAGCCCATTCAAATCTTCTCAAGTGTACGGTCACGTTGCATGCTAAATAAACTTCCTCCTGTGCTAGAGTTCTTGGCTCTGAATTCTTTCTTCATTAAACTCAAGAACTGAGAGTCAATAAAAAGAATTTTAATGATAAACTGGAACAAAATTTCAGATTATTGCTACAAAACTTGAGATGCTTAAGCCTGTATCTTCTTCCAGAGGAAAAAGTTATACTGATTTATTCTAAATGCTTGTAGAAAAGCAAGTTTAAAAGATTTAATTAAAGTTAACAGCTATCTTTTCAAAAATGTCAAAGTTATCAAAGATAAGGAAAGACTAAGAAACTGTCACAGCCAAGAGAAGCCTAAGTGTAATGTGGTATCCTGGAACAGGGAAAGGACACTTGACAAACTCTAAATATGAATAAAGTATGAACTTCAGTTTTAAAAAGGTATCAGTATTGGACCATTAATTTGGACAGATTACCATATTAATGGAAGATGTTAATAATAAGGGAAACTGGGTATGGAGTATACAGAAACTCTCGATGCTATGTTGCCATTTTTCTATACATCCAAAATTACTCTGAAATAAAATCTTATTTTTTTAAATAAATAAAACCAAAGTCATAGAGTTCTGGAGGTTGGTTGTACCACAATGTGAATGCATTTAACACAACTAAACTGTACACTTAAAAATGGTAAAGTCTATGTTACGTAAATTTTACCACAATTAAAAATTTTTTTAAAGAGAGAATTTTCAGTCTGTGCAGCGGAGGGTTGCAGGTTCAATTCCCAGTCAAGGACACATACCTGGGTTGCAGTTTCGATCCCTGGGCCTGGTTGGGTGCATGCAGGGGCAATCAATGTGTCTCTGTCACATCACGTTTCTCTCTCTCACCCACCCACTCTCTCCCTCCCTTCCACTCTCTCTAACAACAACAACAAAAAACCAACAACAATAACAACAACAAAAATCTTCGGGTGAGGATTAACTAAACATTAAAAATACAAGTAATAATAATAATTGCAGTATTTCTTGAAAAAAATCCACATCAGTGGACCTGCACTGTTCAAACTCACGTTGTTCAAGAGTCAACTGTACATAGGTATGTGACTGGACTGAATCTATTCTGATGTAGAATATAACTTCAGAGAAATTTTGCAAACAAATCCTTTATAATGTTTATTGATTTCCTATTTGTTTCCCTTCTAAATGTAAAGTTTGTTGTTTTTAAAAGTTAATGATGCCCTGACCAGTTTGGCTCACTGGATAGAGCGTCGGCCTGGGGACTGAAGGGTCCCAGGTTCGATTCCGGTCAAGGGCATGTACCTTGGTTGTGGGCACATCCCCAGTAGGGGATGTTCAGGAGGCAGCTGGTCGATGTTTCTCTCTCATCGATGTTTCTAACTCTCTATCCCTCTCCCTTCCTCTGTAAAATATCAATAAAATATATATATTTTTAAAATTAATGAAAACATTTCCCAGTAAAATCATGTATGATGTTTGCCACTACTAGCATTAGTTGAAATTCCTTTGAAAGTTCCAATCAAAGCAACAAGAAAAGCATATGAGAAGAAAAGAAATGTTTACTTGTGCGTGATAGTGTTGTCTATCCAGAAAATCAGAAAGAATAAATTAAAATAAAATAGAATTTAGGTTGGAGTGGGGATATAGTAATGAGAGGTCTGAGCTAGGGTTTACTTATTAATTTCACTTCTTTTGTAAAAGAATATGGCACCATGGAAAAAGTATATCAACTATTAATTGGTCCAATGACTCAACTCTATTATTTGCTTTATTGTCTTTGTGGTGTCAATATTTCATATCAAATTTTTCATACAAGAATTTTTAAATGCTGTCCTTATAGTTCTAAACCTTTAATCTTACTCAACTCATGAACTCCTAGAGATGCAATGAAGGGGGTCATTGGGCCCTTGAGTGGAGAAATGGGCTTTGTTGGGTTTTTTTTTTGTTCTCAATGTGTTTTGATGACAAATATTCTTGTAAAGAATTCCAGTTTCCATCGGTAGAGAGTGGGTCTTTAGTCCTTGGAAACAAAGGAGCCACCACTTGGCAGTAGGATGCACTGCTTTGAGTAGACATGTGTCCTAAGAGCAAAACACTACAGCAGAAGGACCAGTCGGGAGCGGAGTGTTGCAAAGTCCAAGCAAAGTAGACAATACCCTCAATCTGGGAAGTTGTGTGAATGGAGGAAGGGGCCAGTGGGCCAATGGAGCAAAGGCACCAATGAATATAAATGGACATTCGCCCTAGCTGGTTTGGCTCAGTGGATAGAGCGTTGGCTGCAGACTGAAGGGTTCCGGGTTTGATTCCAGTCAAGGGCACATGCCCAGGTTGCAGGCTCGGTCCCGTGTATGGCATGAAGGAGGCAGCCAATCAATGATTTTCTCTCATCATTGATGTTTCTCTCCCTCTCCCTTCCTCTCTGAAATCAATAATATATATATATATAAAAGAAATGGACATTCAGACACTGAGAGGGCAGTCAGAGACTCCTGGTCTCAGAGGTAAGCCCCCAGATGTGTCCACAGTGTGAGAGTAACCATCAAATCAGGAGAGTGATGGTCACACCAGCAGCACATGGTCCCCTTGGGTCCTGCAGAGAACAGACTTCAGCCACCTGGAAATGGGTAGGCCCAGTGGTGAAACGGACAATTACAACTTAAAATGAAAACTTTTTTTTAAAATATATTTTATTGATTTTTTACAGAGAGGAAGGGAGAGAGATAGAGAGTTAGAAACATCGATCAGCCGCCTCCTGCACATCTCCCACTGGGGATGTGCCCGCAACCCAGGTACATGCCCTTGACCAGAATCAAACCCGGGACCTTTCAGTCTGCAAGCTGACGCTCTATCCACTGAGCCAAACCGGTTTAGGCCTAAAATGAAAACTTTTAATACTTCTCCCCGAATCCACACTTCCAGAGGAGACCACCCTTACCCACAATGAATATGTAAAGAGTGAAATCAGATGCTCCTGAATCCTCCACACGCATCCACCTCCTACTCACTCCTCTAAATAAGACGGTCTGCACAGAGACACGGAGCTTTTTAGAGCTGCTGGAGGGCTCCCAAGATGCTTCCTTTTCTGACACACACGCTTTCAACCTATTAGGAAACTGTTCTACTTTGAGGCAATGTTTCTCTCTCTTTTTTTTAATCCTCAAATGGGGATACACTTTTATTGATGAGAGAGAGAGAGGAAGGGAGGGAGGTAGCGAGGGAGAGACAGACAGACATCGATGTGAAAGAGAAACATGGATTGGTTGCCTCCCTGGATCAAACCCACAACCTAGATATGTGCCCTGACTTGGTGTACAGGATGACACTCCAACCAACTGAGCCATCTGGCCAGGGCAAATGTTTCTTAGTCTTAACTCTACCAATTAATCTATATATAGAAAAGCGTAAGCGACCGAACAACTGATCAACCGGTCACTATGACACACACTGATCACCAGGGGCAGATGCTCAACACAAGAGCTGCCCCCTGGTGGTCAGTGTGCTCCCACAGTGGGAGTGCCACTCAGCTGACCAACAGGTGTCAGACGCAAGGCTCATGACTGGCCACTGCAGCCAGAGACCACAGTGGAGCAGCAGTGAGCCAACCAAGCAGCAGTGGTGGCAGGTGCTGCGGGGCCGGGAAGAGCAGGAGAGGCAGGCAGGAGTGGCAGGTGGCGTTGGACTGCCAGTTTCTGGCCCAATCCCCGCAGGCTATGCCAAGGGACCCCACCAGTGCACAAAGCCATGCACCAGGCCTCTAACCTACACTAATAAAAGAGAAACATGCAAATTGGTGTCACTCCGCTACACCCACTAGCCAATCAGATGAGTATTCAAATTAACCCAACAAAGATGGCGGTTAATTGCATACACAGGTGCAGAGCAAAGACTGAAGACAACATAGAAGGAAGCCAAGCGCTGCAGAAGGAAGAGAAGTTGTGGAGAAGCAAGCGGGGTGGCGGAGGTGGGAGGGAAGCCCACTTCGGCGGGTTTCGCTCCCTTCTCTGCTTCGCTCTGGCTGCAGGAAGCTCTATTCTTGCAGGAATCTTCCTGCAACGGGCCTCTAGTATGTAATAAAATGAAAACTACTAAGGACCTAGTTAAATGTTTTTGTGAGTTTTATAGATAGATAGATAGATAGATAGATAGATAGATAGATAGATTTTAGAGAGGAAGGAAGAGGGAGAGAGAGATGGAACTATCAATGATGAGAGAGAATCATTGATTGGCTGCCTCCTGCACACCCTCCACTGGTGATGGAACCCACAACCAAGCATGTGCCCTTGGCTGGAATAGAGAGCCTTTAGTCTGATGCTCTATCCACTGAGCCAAACCAGCTAGGGCGTGAGTTTTTTTTATTATTTATAAAAAGCTATAGATCTTAGAATATTTTATCTGGGATTGTGTCATCAGAGGTGAATTGAACAACCCCAAGCTGCTATTTTCATTCAGGGGAAGGGGAACACATACACTTGGCATGTTCTTGTCCACACACTAGCCGCGGGCTGCACGAGCCCCACTCCCGTTCGGGGCGGCTGCCTTTACATCTCTCCTAAAAGCCTTTTGCATTTTGGTAGTTTCATGTTATTTCGGAGGGTTTCCCCTGCAAAAATTCCCACCGGTATTTTTACAATTTCTTGTGATGGAAACTTTTATACAAATACCAAGTAGATAGTCTAGTACAATGAAACCCAGTCACCCAGACTCACTTATCAACTCAAGGTCAACCTTGCTTCACCCCTGCCCTCACCCACTTCCTGCCCTCCAGTATTTTTTTTTTTAATTTTTAAAATTTTTGTATTGATTTCAGAGAGTAAGGGAGAGGGAGGGAGGGAAACATTAATAATGACTATGAATTGTTGATTGGCTGCCTCTTGCACACCCTGTATTGGGGACTGAGCTCACAACCCGGGCATGTGCCCTGACCGGGAATTGAACCGTGACCTCCTAGTTCATAGGTCGATGCTCAATCACTGAGCCACCCGGCCAGGCAACCTCCAGTATTGTTTAGCAGCAAATCCTGACATCATATCATTTCACATGTAAATATTTCAATATATAATTCTAAAACACAGGGCTCTTTTAAATATAACACATCCACAGTTCCACTTTTGCACCTAAAATCGAGTATTAATTTCATAATTTCTGATATAGTCACATATATTTTATAGTAATTCAAACCAGATCAGTTTTTGAGGAAAGCTCATTTCGCACCATAAGGAGGCAATGCGGCCGCTTCCTGTCCGCAGAAGGAAGGGATGGGATTAAAACAAGGACAGAGATGGGCAAAGGTGCTGACTGTGGGTCAGAGCTGGGCTAACCAGCCATCCAGGACCCTTTCCCACCAGCACTGGAGTGTCCCATGGGACTGTCGCCCAGGAAGGCAGGGCCCCAGAGGGGACTGACCTGGGGAGGGAGCGCAGTCACCCCAGGGGCACCCTGCCCACCCCCTCCCGCCCCCCAACTCTCCTCTCTCACCCAGGTTTCCAGGGTGCCCAGTCCTCATTAGTAGAGAAAAGCAATGCATGTTCTCTACTTCTCTGTATGAGAAACTAGCACCAGATGGGGCATCTTAGTTGTAACTGCCCGTTTGTAGACTGGGCAAAGCGTCCACTCTCGGGGCAATCAGTGACTGGGGGTGGGGGGTGTCCCACGTTACAGACGCGGCTGCCAGTGGCTTGCCCATGGGGTGTGGTGAGTGGGCAGAACCTCCGGACAAAGCCAAGGGCACTGCTCATGGGTGGGTTGGCGCCAAGGAAGATGGGAAGGAGAGTGTGTCTAAGGCAGGAGGACGGCTGAATTCCCACGCAGTGGAGCTGGGCTGTCAACTCCACCAGCTCTGCCTCCCGCCCCACCCCCTTCCCCACGCAGGGCTTAGAACTAACACTCCCCTGCAGGTTCCCAACCTGAGAAGCCACCTGCGTCCCGTGAGCAAAGGCCTCCTCTTCCTCCGGTTCAGTCCGGTCCCTCCCCTGTCCCCTGGTGGGCTGATGGGCAGGGTGTGGGCGAAGAGGACCCTTGGAGAAACGATCTGGGTCCCTCTACCACGGGCGGCCTCCTCTACATGAAAGCCAGGCCAAGAGGCAGGTCAGGACAAAGGCCGAGTGTGAGATGTGGATGAGACCAAGTTCAGAAGGAACCTAAACTGAATTCAGCTGAGATGCCTAAACAAGGCCTGCTGACTAGGTATCTTCGCGGGCGCTCCTTTTCCTTTCTCTCTCCCCCTCCCTCCCTCCCTCCCTTCCCTCCCTTATTTCTCTCTCTTTTTCTCAACAATTCCCCCCGCCCCATTTCTTCTTTCCTCTCTATCCAGAGTTCCCTAAACCGAGTTTTGAGGACCGTTAGTGTAACAGTCACCTCGGTGGCTCCTTAAACCATCCAGGCTCTGGCCCTTGCAGCCAGGCATTCGATTTTGTA
>NW_005871432.1:681939-693491 GCF_000147115.1 Myotis lucifugus | reverse complement strand
TCTTTGTTATGGGGTGGGGCCACAACATTAGTAACAAAGAAACAGAATTTCCAGAGGATGAGGCCCAGAAATCAGGATTTTAAAAAGATTCCCAGGTGATTCTAATGTGCAGCCAAGGTTGAGAACCACTGTTTTAATCTCCTTAAACAAAAAAGCTATATTCTATCCAAAGAAACCCAAAACACCCATTTGAAAGGATATATGCACCCTCATGTGCACTGCAGCCAAGTGCCCGTCCGTGGATGAGTGGGTAAAACAGCTGTGGGGCATAAACTTAGTGGAATATTACTCGGCCGTGAAAAGAACAAAATCTAGGCATTTGTGACAGCATGGATGGACCTACAGAGAATTATGCTAAGTGAAATAGTCAGTCAGAGAAAGACAAATACCATGTGATTTCACTTATATGTGGAATCTAAAGAAAAAAAGAAACAAAAAAGAAACAGACTCATAGATACAGAGAACAGACTGATTGTTGCCAGAGGGGAGGAGGGTTGGGGTCTGGGTGAAAAGGATTAGGAAATACAAATTGGCAGTTACAGAATAGTCACACGAATGTAAAATACAGCATAGGAATATAGTCAGTAACGCTGTAATAACCATGTGTGGTGCCAGGTGGGGACTGAAATATCGGGGGGGGGGACACTTTGTAAAGCATATGATTATCTAACCACTATGTTGTGCACCTGAAACTAATGCAAAATAATATTGAAAATAAAATTTTAAATGTTTTAAAAGATAAGGATACTTGAGCCTAAAAAAAAAAATAAAACAGCTTTATTGAGGTATAGCTTACATACTATAAACTCACCCACTGCAATGGTGCAATGAGTTTTAGTGAACTTATGTTTACATAAACATTATGAATGAATTCCGTTCCCAGCACTTCCATCCACCCCAAAAGCTCCCTTTGTCGACGTGCAGTCACTCCCTGCTCCCACCTGCAGCCCCAGGCAGTTCTGCCTTTTCTAGAAACTTCCTATAAATGGAATCATTCCCTATGCAGTCTCTGTCTGGCTACTTTCACTTAGAGAAATGTTCCTGAGGTCCATCCAGGCTGCGGTGTAATCAGCAGTTCGTTCCTTTTTCTTGCTGAGTAGAAGTCCACTGGGCGGATCCTTTCACTGTCTTGGTTTGCTCTCTCTTTTTTTTTTAAAAGGATATGTGTTGGTTTTTTAAAAAGTTGATTTGAGAGAGAGAGAGAGAGAGAGAGAGAGAGAAACATCAATATGAAAGAGAAACATCGATCAGTTGCCTCCCACTCTGACCAGAGATCAAACCTGCAACCTAGGTATGTGCCTTGACTGAGAATCGAACCCACAACCTTTTGGTGCCTGGGACGATGCTCCAAACAATGGAGCCACCCAGCCAGGGCTTGGTTTGCTCTCTTAACTCTCTGAAACAACATGTTTTCCCACTGGATGTTTGGAACTTTCCTACAACTAGAAACTCCAACGCTAGACCATTTCTCGCTGTCTCTGCTGGCAGTTGAGAAGAAACCATTGTGTAGGCTGGGGGCGAGATGAGAGGGTAACTTTCTCAGTGCTGGTTCAACACTCAGCTTGCGTCCTTCAATTTCAACTAACAGCACCTATTTTTCAGTGAAAAAAAAAACATTGCATGTCTTTTAAAAAAGATATAATTACTCATGCAAGGTTTTTTCCTGAAAGATGCTAGTGCCATTTATTAGGTAATCACAATTTTATATGTATTTTACCATAAGAAGATCAACGTAAAAATATGTGACCTATCGTCTTACAAGCTTACCTATTGTCTGTGGCACACATGTGTTGCTCAGGTTCACGGTAGGCTGTAGCACATAAACATGGTGAAGATGTGACATTCTGTGAATGTGCCCCACACATCTATTTTGAGTGCATTTTCTCTGGTTCGAGTATCTTTGTGCGTGGATTGCTCTACAAATACTCCCTCCGCTTCCGAGGCATTCTCCAAACACTTTCTGACATAGCCAGCATTCCCGGGTCTTCGCAGATGCCCCAGCTCCTCTCCCACCACCCATTTCCGGCTGCACAGCTGAGCGGCCCAAAGAGGAAAGAGCATCTAGTGGCTGGAGAATTCGCTCAGCCAGCCTTGGAGTCCTTTATTTTTAACAGGATGATTACACAATGTTTCTGACAGCACAGGAAATTCGACACGTTTATTGCTTCTTTGAAAAGGGCCCAATGCCAGGGTATAAAGCGATGATTTATACGCCTCATTCATTCAGAAGCAATGCCTGCACCAACTGTGTGCTAGGGGCGAGGTACGAAGTCGAGTAACCGTCATCCTCAAGGAATGTACGACCTAAAAGGGAGACAGGAACTCGGTGTTGTTCTTTAGGTGGCTTGTGTCTGCTGATGAACTCTGGAGACCTCCATGTTCTTTCTTCGGTTTGGTTTGGCAGAAGAAATCGTGTTGCATCCTTTCGGAGATAGAAATCCCCTGCTTCGCCAGAACGCAAGTTTCTTTCCAATCAGAAGAGCACGAGTTAGCTGGACCCAACTGCTTTCTGTGCGATCGAAACCCGTCTGCAGCTTCAGGGGCCTTGCATTCTAACCTTGGGCCTGTCTGCGAGGGGACACAGGATGTTCCGAAAGAGCCTGCCCCAGGAGCCAGAGCCACCTGGGTGCTGATTCTGGCTTTGCAGCTAAGTAGCAGGGTGACCTTTAGCATGACTTTGACTCCCCAGGACTCAGTTATTCCATTTGGAAAAGGAAGACCCTTGTGTCAATAAGTTCTTACGGTCCATTCGGCAAGAAAACTCAATGAGGCCTTTTTCACTGAGGACACAAATCCCCGGCCAACCCTTGTCTCATGGTCATTATTAGCTTACCCGCCTAAGACTTCATGACTTCCATTCTTCAGGTGTTGCACCACTTTTCTTTCCATGGCTTTGTAATAAAACAAAGTAAGAAACACGTCACTGATACAGGTTGATGTTTTAAACATTGATTTTGACTGTGTGGTAATGAGAAAATTAACTTTCATATTTCAAACACATATACATCTATTTAATACATATATTCTGCCATGAAAAGGAGAACGCAAGTCATTAAGGTAGGTAAATGAGAAATGAGACTTTTGGGTTTTAGGGTCATTTCTTTCATACTCTTCCAACCTCCAATTCCAACACTGACAAGCCAGGAGGTTGGTGACAGAGGTCGCACGACGCCTGCTGCTGTGAAGTGAAGGAAGGATAAGATCCCCTCCTCATAATGTACAAAGTAGTATTTGCTCATCCTTTGTGTTTTAATGATTAATTTCTTAGATATTTACAAAAGTTGTAGTAAAGTTTTTATAAAAAACAAAAGATGACAAAACGTCAAAAAACATAAAAATAAAAGATTTAGTGTTTATCCTGCTTTCTGTTGATCTGTTGTGAAGCAATGAGGTAGGCATAAGGGACCCGGGTACATTTTGATAAAATGTGGATAAAATTCAAATATCAGGCCTTAGAAAGATCTATAGATCTTCATTTTGATTAAACAAATATCTGTTGATCAATTTTAAAAAGGGGAATCAAGAAAATTGACCTGAAGGTATAGATATAAAACTTAGGTATAAAGTTCAGTCAAATCTCCAATCAATTAGCCATGGAAAGATGATAATTACATAATCAGAAAACAGCCCTTCCTGCCGTCATGCCTCAGCCCCAAATGGGAAATAAAAAGCCCGGATGTGATAAAGGCTTGGGACAAAGGCCAGTGTTCCAGTGAAGCTAGAGTTACCACAGAGAGGCAATGACCAGGAAAGGTCTGATAATGTGGAGGTGAGTTGGATTAATGATGGAATCTTGTCATCAGTGAGCAAAGCGTTTTGCAAATCTGGATGTAAGCTATAGAAAAGTAAGTTTGAAGCAAATGTTGAAATTAGATCCTGTTGCAAAGGACAGAAAATCCAAAGGAATAGAGGCTTAAACATGATTTAAACGTTTTCTCCAAACATCCGTATGATAGGAGCCTCAATCAAGAGAAAGCCAGGCTCCTGCTACCTTGTTGCTCACCATCCTGAACATGCAGCTTCACTGCAGGGGCCAAGACAGCTCCTCAAGCCCTATTTAGGCAGCAAGAAAAAAGAAGGGGAACAAGCCCCCTCCACTTAAGGACACTCTGAGAAGTGGCAAACACCACCTCCACTACATCTCATGGCCTAGAATCTAGTCACATAGTCACAACCACACGCATGGGAGGCTGGGGTTCTGAATTCTGAGTGCTCTGTGCTCAGTTAAAAATTGGGATTCTATTATTATGGATGCATGCATGTGTGGAGTAAGGAATTTAACCTTGCCCAAGGAGAAGCCTGGACTTTGCCTTCAGCTTCAGATAGGTTGCCATGCTCGATAGGCGTCTTTGTTTAGATTGGAGGCTGGCCATGGCAGGAAGTCTATGTGGCTTAGGGTGACCTATGTGGGGGCTTTGGGTCATGTGGAATTAGACCAGCTTCAAGAGGGCTCTAGACTGAGGTCAGCCATGTGGGAAGTGAGCATTACGACATGATGGGGCCCCAATAAAACTCTGGACTCCAAGCTGGGGAGAGCTTCCCTGGTTGGCAGGAGAGCAACGCTGTCCGACTCCACAGGAGGACAATGGAAGCTCCGCGTCGGGGGTTTTCCTGGACTCTGCCCTCTGTGCGTCTCCCCTGGGCTGATGATAAGCTGTATTCTTTTGCTGATAAATGATAATCCCGGGTACAATAGTCTTCCGTGATTTCTGTGAGCCTTTCCAGCAAATGATTGAAACTAAAATGGTTTGGGAATTCCCCTGAACCTGTAGTTGGTCTCAGAAGTGAGAGTGGTTTTATGTAGACTGTGCTCACTAACGCATCACATCCCAACCATTTCCTCACAATGACACAGAGGAGCAAGAGGACAAGGCTGCGTGTGGCCTGAGGCTCTATGTGCTCCAGGACGCCCCTGCCTGCCCCGAAAGCAGATACCGATATCTGAACAAACATGACTCATGTGACATCCCAGCATGCTGCAATCAAAGATATTCTGCTGTAGAAGGGGGAGCTGGTAGAGAACAGCAAACTAGCCCAGCACAACCTGCCCTTCAGCCGCCCAGATATCCCCATGCCTTTCTTCCACCTGTAGTGCAGTCATACCTCTCCCAGGAGCAACACCCTCAAGGTCCCATGTAACCACAGCCTGCAGCGCAAACACCGGCATCTCGGTTGTACAGAGCACTTCGTTGGTTCAGAGAGGCTCCTCGCGGTCTGGAAACCCATCAACTAAAAGAAAAGGTATCTACCTCAAAATGAGCAGCACACCGTGGTGCAGCAGGAAAAGAGCAGTGAAAACAAAAACTCCCATTTGAAAAGAAGGTTCATGGCAGAGACCCCGCAGATCTTGGCCGTAGCACTGAGCAAACCCTATGGAACGGTGAGGGTCCCCTTCTCTGGCAACAGTGCATTTCGTGGTCAGCCCATCTGAATACCTGCGGCTCTGGGACAGTCTCTTGCTCATTACCTGCCCAGCTGCCCTGAGGGAGGACGGCCTTGTCCCCCATCTTTAAAAGACACATCAGAAGCGAGCACTGGCCCGGCCAGTGTGGCTCAGTGGTTGAGCGTTGACCTGTGAACCAGGAGGTCACGGTTCGATTCCTGGTCAGGACACATGCCTGGGTTGCCGGCTTGATCCTCAGTGTGGGGTGCACAGGAGGCAGCTGATCAATGATTCTCTCTCATCATTGATGTTCTATCTCTCTCTCCCTCTCCCTTCCTCTTTGAAATCAATAAAAAAAAATTAAGATAAAAATAAAAAGAAGTGAGTACTGGAGGGTTTACCCATCTTGGGAACTGAACAGCATGGGGGCCGAGGAGCTGCTGGCTGGGTTGTTCGGTCGCCTGGTTAGCAGGCCAGTTCATGGTCTCTAACAACATGATGACTGCCCTCGCCAGATTTAGCAAACTGAAAAACAGGAAACACCGAATTCCCAGTCAAACCTGAATTTCAGATAAACGATGAATAACACTTGAGAATTAAAATATTTGAGACATACTTATCCTAAAAAACGATTTGTTGTTTTGCTGAAACCCAAATTTAACCGGGCAGCCCGTGTTGTATTTGGCAGCCCTACTCCATTTTCAAGCACCAGAGCCCAATCCCCGCCTAGACTTTCTTTTTTTTTTTTTTTTTTTGCCTGAAGTGGTCTGTCTTTCAGCCGCCGGTCGCTGTGCTCCCTCAGCCCCTTCTCTTCAAGTTACTGGTCGCTACCTTCCGGTCTTAGGACATGAAGGGCTCTATTGGAAGGTAACACCCTGATACAGGCGTTTGCCTCCGGACTGTCTGGCAGAGAAATTGAGATATAAAGCCCTTCGTAAAACTTGAGAGTCAGTGACCCGGCTGCCCAGGCTGCCTTTGCGTGGGGTAGGAACGCAGTGGGTCGTTTAATCCAGCAAGACCACTCGTCACATCACAGGGCGGGCGCCGGCACAGAGCTTCCCTGGCGGAGCGATGTTGCCCGCTCTGTTACAGACTGGCTGGCCTCCCCCCACTTCACGTCTGTCCCGGCTCTGTAGGAAGTGGCAGGAAACAGCTGAACGTGCCCCAAATTCTGAATTTTTCCAACCATTTTTTCCTAACGCTCAGGCTTGGTCAACAGGGAGTGTGCCTTCTAAAGTAACACGGGGGACCTGCCACCAAATGCCTCCTGGCCCCGGCCGGCTGGCCGCATTCTTCCTGCTGCGGTCCGAGTCCTGGCCGTCCAATTGCTAAGGCAGGTCAGGCTGAGGGTCAGACGTTTCCTCACTTCTGGATGCTGAATCCTGTGCAGTTCGGACTGGAGTCCGCTGCAAGAGTCAGAAACGAGAGGAACAGTCACTTCAGCGGGTATGTTCGTGTCCTATTGCTACTGTCACAAATCACCACACATTCAGCGGCTTAAAACAACACGGATTTATCTTCTTTAACGTTGTAGAGGTGAGAAATCTGAAAGGAGACTTCTGGAACTAAACATCAAGGCCCGGCCACGCTGAGCCCCTCCGGAGGCTCCAGGGAGCAGCGGATTCGCTGCCCGGTCCAGGTGCCTTCCTCACGCACGGCTCCTTTGCATTGCAAGGCGCATCCCTCCAACCTCTGCTGCCCCATCCTCACATCCCCCTTTTCTGTCTCCTCCCTCTTATTACCCCTTCATTACACTTTCCCACCAGGGTAATCAGGGACCATCTTCCCATCTCAAGGTCCCCAAATTAATCACACCTGCAAAGTCCAGTGTCCGGTAATGTGGTCACAGTTCCCAGGAGTTGGATGTGGACATCTTCCTATGGGGGTGGGGTCCTACTCTGTCTACCACAGCAAGAAGGAAACGTATTTCTCTCTCAAATCATTGTCGGCGGCCAGGGCCAGAACGGAGGGTCCGTGGTCAGAAAGGGCTCAGGTTCCCTCTCCCTTGTCTCTCTTCCATCCTTAGCAAGGAGTTTCCACCTCAGGGTGCAGGAGGACTCCTCAAACTGCAGCCAACACACGCACACTCTAACCAGCAGGCGGGGAAGGGGAGAGGAAGGCCTTGCCCCTCTCTTTAAAGATACGTCCCAGAAGTTGCACCCTCAGCGTCCATGAACATCCCACAGGCCAGCACTTAGTCACATGGCCACACTGGCTGCAAGGCTGACGGAAATACGTGGGAGTTATTCTGGGCACATCGGGGCGTCTACTACCGCAGAGGAAGGGGAGGTATGCATTGGGGGACGTCTAGCATTCCCTCCAGAGTGTCTGACTAAATCCCTAAGATTATGTGCACATTTTCAGAGAATGACTTTAATTCACAAGCCAGTGTGCTTAATTCCAGAAGGCAGACAGTTTTCACCTAACGGCTACTAGGTTCATGCAGATCTGCGGAGAAAGGCAGCAAGCATTCTCCATGGAGCACCTCAACCAACGTTTCCTTAAACAAAAATCAAAGGCATTTATATAAATAACTTCCAGGGAAGAAGAGATGAAATGGAAGTCTGATGGTTCCAGAAGTAAGCGCAGGAGTGTCTTCTCCAGACAGAGTGTACGCAGTGCTCAGGTTATCAGTGAATGGGTACTTTGAGCTCTTACTGAATGGGTGTGGCAGCTGGAGGAGGTGCAGCTCACAGAGGAGGTGAGGTCCCAGGGCACAGAGAGCCAGGAAATGGTCCCTCTTCCTGTGCTGACCATGAGTTTCATGAAGGCCGCATGGGCACACCTCATGGGAATGGGGTTTGGATGGACAAGGGACCCCCTCCCCCATCCACAGGTAGAACCCAGCTCAATAACCAGGTCAACACCGGGACACGCTCCTAAAATGTCCTCTCGATGCCCACTTCTTTCCATCCCGTATTATTACCACGATCACTGTCCAGTTCCTCTTGTCTCTTGCTACCATGACTGCCAACGTTTCCTAACAGAGATGTCTAGTGAAAGGTCACTCTGCACACGGCAGCCAGAGGATCTCTCTAAAGCACAAAGCTGATCACCTCATGTCAGGGTGAATGTGTCCCTCCATAAAGGAAGGCAGAGTTCTCACCCCCAGCACTTCAGCATGTGACCTTACTTGGAGGTTGGATCTTGACAGAGGCCATCCAGGTAAAATGAGGTCACACTACTGGAAATACTTGTTCCACGCTCTCTTCCTGTCTAGGCTATAGGCTACATACAGCGAAGATGATGCCTGCTTGGTTCCCAGTGAGTCCTCAGGATTTAGCATAATATATATTTGGCACCCAGTAAATAGATGTGAAAAAACAGATCCTATGAATAATATATTATAATATATTATCTTTAAATTTTTTTCAATTACAGTTGACATTCAATAGTATATTAATTTCATGAGTAACATATTTTTCTTGTAAATTGTGTACATATCTCTATTTCCACTTTGATCCCCAACTTTTAGCATTTTAAAACTTTCCAACATACTTTCCAATATAGTGAGGAGTTGAGAAGTGGTACAGCGAACAGATACGTCCACTACATAGATTTCCTATGTTTGCTTCCTCACATATCTATCCGTCTCCTCTTACTTGACTGAGTTTTGAATATTAGATGCCCTTGTGGTACCTGGCCACGTGCCCGTTCAGTTTAGCAGATATTCCTAGGACACCTCGACCATGAGGTGACTATGCCTAAAAGTCAGATCCCAGGCCTTCATTCCCTTTATTTCCGACCCTTACCTATTTTCAGTGTAGGTATCTATTTAGGAGAGATTATCTAATGCAGTGATTTTCAACCTTCTTCATCTCATGGCACACATAAACTAATTGCTAAAATTCTGTGATACGCCAAAAAGAGTGTGATATTTTTTGCCGATCTGACAAAAAAATAGGTATAATTTTGACTCGTTCACACTGGACGGCTATTATGTTGGCCGTTGTCATTTCTTTTATTTGTCAATCTCTCAGGGAAAAGAAGCCAGTGCCCCTGCCTAAACAGTCGGGTAAGGCATGTTTGAAAAATTCTTGGGGCACACGGGTTGAAAACCACTGGTCTGATACAGCATTTTGCCCTCAGTTTAGGATTAATAAGGAAACTGTCCAGATAAACCAAGGGGATCTCCGTGATGATGGAGAAAAGAAACCCGTGGGGCCAAAACTCAAATGGAACAAAGGACACCTCATCTGGAGGAGCCCGGGGCTGGCAGCCGCTGTCCTGCTCAGCCAGGGTCCGAGAGGGTGAACCAAGACGTGGAACTTCCCTATGGAACTGTGGTAGCACCCGACATCCCCTTGCCACCAGCCCTCCTGGAGTATCAGGAAAACCCAGTAGTCCCTGAAGGAAACAGAAGCCCAGGCTAATGAGATTGGATGCGGTCAAAACGGATACAGCCCAGGCAGCCGGCCAGGAGCTGGCGGGTCAGGAGACTGGGCTGCTCTCGGCCCTGTGTCCTCTGCATTCCTCCTGGCTGCGGGACCAGCGGGCACCCTGGCAGCTGCCCCGGGGCTGGAGGGAACCTGGCCTCCATCAACTTCGCCAGCCCTGACATGTTCTTAGGCATTCATGAGCAAAGGCAGGAAATCAAGGTAATTTTGGTGATTTCTGCCAAGATAACGTCTTTCACAAAGGCCTCGCCTATTCTTTAAAGAATTATTAACTCTACCCCGTGGCACACATTTTGGGGGCTTGTTTTGTATGAGTTCTGGCTACACTTATTATAAGAATTTTCTCTTAGTGGATTTACACGTTGGAATCTTGAGTAACTCTGGTACACAGTCAGGGCACCATGGCTCGCAGTGGATGCGCTGTAGGAACTGTGAGCTGGCCCATCAGCAGCCTCTCCATGGTAAACACACTCTACATCGTGGCGGGTCGACCAGGGAAAGGGGTGCACATGGCACCGTGTTAGCTTCACATAGGCCGAGTTCTCGGAAGGCTCGGAGAATGACATTAATGTAAGAGAGGGAACATATGGTTTTAACAAGTTTTCCTTTCTTTATTGCCTTTTTAATGCCGAGTTCATGATGCAGTATAAATGTTTCTCCGATGAAGGGTAAGGATCTTCTGTAAGGAAGAAGATCCAGAAACGAATAAATTAATTTTGTATATAATTTAAAGCAACTCCATCTTGGACTGGACACAAAAGCCACTGTATCTGTTTGCTTAAGATCCGTTAAAGTGGTTTCTGGTTCTTGCGGTTGAAAGAATCCCAACTCTGCCCTCATGGATTCCTTTTTGCTCTTTAAAATAAAACTAATGGTAAATATATTTTTAAACTTTAATAGTAAATACCTTAAATTTTACGGTGTTTTTGAAATAATACATATTAGTGAGAAGAGCAAAAAAGAACCAGAAAATAAAAGGCACCTGTGGTTCTAATCATCCCAGAACAGACACTGTTAATACTTGGGGGCAGTTCTTTTCCTGCTAGGCCGTGAGTGTGTGTGTGTGTGTGTGTGTTGCATGTTTTGTTTGTTTGCCTGTTTTTCATAGCTATGATCATATTATAAAATTCTCTCTTCTTCAATAGCCATTTATCATTTCTCAGTTCTGTGGGGTTCACCCGCTGGTCTCACCTGGTGCCATTCATGTGGCTGCAGTCACATGGCAGTGGGAAGAACCTCCCAGATGGCTGCATTCATGTGTCAGGTCCTGGGAAAGAGCCTGGGGGCTCCTTGTGCAAAAGCAGATGTGCCCAGGCCTTTCTGAAGCTCAGGACCAGAATCCCCACCTCTTGCTGTTGGCCACATGTGCTAGGATGTACATGACATGGCCTAGGCTCCTTCCTCCCCACTAGTTCATTTCTTGTTGGGACTTTTTCTGGCTCGTCTTGCTGATTTACCATCCAAAGAAACTTTATAATCAATCTGCCTGGCTCCAGGAAGAAAGAGAAGATGGTTATTTTTATTGGTGTTGCTTTAAATGTACAAATAATGGGGGAAAGAATATTTTGATGATGTTGAACTTCTTCTTAATCTAGGCCTAGGGGATGCTTTTTCTTCTCTGTTCAAATCTGGCCGGATATGGTTTTTAAATAATTTTTTCTCACCCCAGGGTTTTCACATTTTCCCATTTAGGTCTATGCTTAACATGTTTTATTTATTTTTCGAAACTTCTTTTAAATCAAACTTAAGGTTTTTTTTTGGGGGAAGGGAAG